>NC_068402.1:4446465-4503965 GCF_023724105.1 Carassius gibelio
TTCACCAGAGAATAAAGAATCTTGTTTGTCTATGAGCATGTGCATGACTAACTATCTATTGTTTGCTGGTTGCATTAATGTGTATAAAAGGCAGAAATATAAATGTCAAAATGACATTGCTCTTATAATGTGTAAAGAGATTGGCTTAAGGGAAGGAGAGAGCTTTTTTTGCATCATTATATAACACTGAACTGGACAGACCAGTTATTAACTCTTGCAACAGCCAGATGAAGTGTGATGAAAGATATCAATTTCAGTTAAGACCAGCAATCTGGCTGTAATATGCTGAACACTGCTGGATGATCCAGATAACACGATCGGTCAGTGTCTGTGGATTTGGTAAGTGGCAGATTTTTGACAGCTTTCAGTAGAACTGCTTAACAATTTCATGTGTGGTTTTACCTTTAATACATATTCAGTCTTTCCTATCCCCATGTCGCTTATTCATTTAAAAGTAAGTGGAATATTTAGTCTTAAGAATCACATCAGCAAAAAAGAAGAAGAAAAAGGTAAAAGAAATCTAAGTAAATAAAATAATACAAATATCAACAACATGGAGAACTATAGAAGAAAATAGAAAGAATAGAGATGATGTTAATGATTCAAAGTATTAATGATTGTTGAGTTAGAAAACAAGCACTCTTAAAACACTAGAAAAAGCTATTAATTTGTCCTCTAATGATGTCCATCTGTGGAGTGTATGTACAGTATTTATATTTTTTACAGGAGACAGTTTTGACATAATAATTGTATTTATTTTTAGTTTGGATTATTATTACTTCATGCAATAATTCAGTTGTGTTTAGTTTGATTATATCAATAAATCTTTCTTATACTATAATAAAATGCGTAAAATTAGAAAAAAAGCTATGTGCAATCATACTCAGACAATGCGCAGTTATGAGTCAGTTATGTTTACGGTAATTGTTTTTAATTGAACTGAGCTTGTCAGACTTGTTATAATATTACAAGCTAAGCTCCTCTTTCAGTAGCTAGCTAGCTAGTCCTCTACAGGTCATCCACCCATACCAATCCTGCATCACGTCTGCCAGCTTGTTCCTGAAATAAAAGTATTCAAGTTTCTAACACATATTTATGATTTGATGTATAGCTCAGATTTTAATAGGCTGAGTGATTTTGTAATTATCCATAACTGAGCAACAACAGCCGTAAAAACAGTCACCCTGGGAATAAGACGGAGTTGAAATGTTGGAAAGATGCCGAGTCATATTAACATCCTGAAAGCTAATACTGTTTTGGCATAAATCTCTTGCATACTTGAATGAATGACCCCAGTCCCAACTCTTGTTTTGGATGTTTTTGTGAAACATTACCTCATAAATCACAAAAAAAAAAAAAAAAAAAAAAAGTAATCCATCTCCATCTAGTGGTATAATTCAATAAGCATGTCAAAAGCATTTCACTTTTCTCATCTTTTTTTTCAATCTTTGTTTCTTCCTACAGGGGTAATTCATCCAAACAAAGAAAAAAAGGAAGAAAAAGAAAAGAAAAGAAAATTATGTCCGACATTTTTGAGAGTGTAGTAACTATAAATAAATCAATAAAATCAATCAATCAATAAAACTAAAAATAATTTAGACATTTCTGAAAATATCTTTTTTTTCTTATGCTTCACGGAAGAAAAAATGTCATAAAAGTTTGCATCAGCATGAGAGTAAATAATCACAGAATATTTATTTTTAGTGAAGTATACATTTAATCTTTACTTCTAAAGCACAAAAGATATTTACAGATGCTCTTTGGAGGTACTTAGAGAGGAATAGTTCACCCAAAAATAAGGCCATGCACGATATAGTTTCTTCATTGTAATAGATTTGGAAAAATGTTGCATTACATCATTTCTTCACCAGTGGATCATCTGCAGTGAATGGGTGCCGTCAGAATGAAAGGCTAAACAGTTGATACAAACATCAGAATAATCAAAAGCTGCATGTTTGTATTAAACTAATCCACGATAAAGATGTTTTTAATGTTAAACTGTACAATACGAGTCCTCTATGTGTATTATTGCTGTCTCCAGTGAAAAAGTAATCTTATCTGAATCAGAAGAGAAATATGCACAGATTCAACATCTTTATAAAATGGTCCAAATCCGTTCTACACAAGTATGTCAGTGTATTTTAATGTAAGAGGGCAAATGAATTGGTTATTTTCACTGGAGGAAGTGCTTTTATTGATCAAGGAATATAAACTCACTGCTTTCCCCTTCACAATACATGAATTGATTGACTGGGGTCATGTGGATTTTGGCCTTTACTAGGCCTGTCTTCAGTTTGTATGATCACTAGATTATTTCAATACTAAAACCAATATAATAACAAAAATAAATGCATTCAGTTTGCTATTCAATAACAGTAAAGAAAGAAATCAGAGCACCACTTTATGATTGTGATCTGATATCACCGAGCTGTTTCTTTCTACCAAAAGATCGTTTTCTCATGTCACATGTAATGTAGAATATCTAGTAACGGCACACTGGTTTGTATTGTTGGTGTTTGCTTTCACATGAACTTTCAGTTAGTTTGGTGTTGAGAACAGATGCTTATCACAACCAGTTCACTTGGTTTTGGAAGATGGTCATATGGGTGGAATGTAAGTGTATGTGTGGGCACTGGGTCATGTTCGTGGATGTTTGTGTGCGCATGCGTGGGTGCCTTCTTGTGTAAGAATATTCATGTTTGCATAACTGTTGTAAATCCCTTCCAAAAAGAAATGTGGTGCAATAAAAGTACTATAATAATAACATGGATTATTATATAACGATTGTTTCTTGTCACACTATTTGAACATGTGGTTGCAGATTAACGTCATTACACGAGTGATTTAATTTCATCTTAATGCCGTAACGTTCTCTTACAGTTGCATGCATGGCCAGTGAGGCTGGCGTTCCACATCTGACACAGGGCAGACAACAAAGGCAGACAGGGGCATACCCTGTTCCTCTTAAAAACAAATAAAGGCAGACGTCAGAAAGCAAAGGAACCTGGAACACACAGATGTGGCTTCGAACACAAACAAATTATGCATGTGTATGTTTACATTAATCCTTCACATTGCGGTTAATGTGAGACGTTGATGTTTTGCATGGGCATTAGTGCAGTGAATAGACACGATCATCCATATCCCCCAGCATTCACCAAGTCCAGTGCTCCACTGTTCTGCTGAGCAGGGTTAGGATTGTACCATTCTCAGCTACAGGGGGGATGATGATTCTCTCCAGTACTATATTACTAACATTTATTGTATTCTGTTGTTTAACAAACCTCAACTGAACATTATCCTTCTGATGTCTTAAACCTTCAAACTTTGAATACTCTAAACAATATTACATTTGCACTTGTGGATTCCTATTCTTCAATGCATTTACAGATCCTACATTAACATGATGCAGCAGCATCTGGAAAGTTTAATTATTCCACAAAATGTAAAACCATTCAGCTTCATGCATACATCCTATAAAGGTTCATGCACTAACAAAAATGACACCCAAAATGTATGAAAAGAATATGAACGACAACATAAATTCTTACCTGTTGACATTTTATGTATAATTGTATGAATAAAAACTAATAATTGGTAATAACTAATAACAGTTCTTTGGTTCTCAAGAGTTTGACTAGAAGTTGATGACTACTAAACAAAATTGTGCATGCTCGTGAATATAATTGGCAACCTCTCAGAGGACCTCAACAAACAGAACAAACAAATATTACTACAAGTGTGATTGCATCATATAATAATTGCTCTTAATAGTGTTCAATTTCTGGTTGACTATGCCTTGTATTCATTTTTGTGTTATATGCACAAAAACTGACAGTCACAACTGATAAGCTACAACTAAATATTGTAGAAACGTAATTTTGTGTAAAGTTGCTGTGTAATAATTTTTATCATAAAAAGCGCTAATATAAATAAACTTGAATTGAATTGAATAAAATTCATTGTTCATCATTGTGTTTTAGGAGACCAAGATACAAATGCACAGACAATAATATGAGAACTGAATAAAGTTTGATAGTCAGATGTGTAACTGATTGATTTTCATTATAATCCAAGATAGAAATGATAATAAAAAATTATAAATAATAATAGTTCTGCTGGCATTTCATTGCAAAAGACACTTTTGAAAAAATGTTTATGTAAATATAGAAAAGCAAAAGACTGAAGCATTGAGTGAACAATAAAAAAAAACATTTCATCTCATTTCATGGAAAGGAAATTACAGGAAATCTTTATTGTCATGAAAACTGATACCATATTATCAGATTTGCGATGCTAAGGGGGTTAAAATGCTGAGCAACCGATTCAAGCCTCACGTGGGAGATCTTTTGAAAGATGTCAGACCTCGAGAGATTTGTTTTACAGATGAAGAAGTAAAAATGTCCTTTTGGGTCCAAACATAGCAGTCAAACCTGAGAAGGGCAAGTGGCTTGTTGGAACATGCATAATTCTTCAAATAAAGTCTAAATCTGGCCAAAGATACTTAAAACAAAGATGACCAGTGGAGATACAGAACACAGTATCTCTTCATGTTATCATAAACACACGGTGATGGCAGAAAAACATCCCTCATTACAGTTTATGTTTTACATACTTTTATTGTTTTGCTGTAAAAGATACAATCAACCAATCACATTTGTAACAGAGCATTATCGTGATTATATTACAGTAAATTCATCATGCACGTTGGCTATCGATATGAGATAAATCATGTTGAAGCTTTATTTAAAGCAGCACAGTTCCCACTTTATCCATTTTTATACTCTGAACTGTTCATTAATGGCACAAACATGTTTATGAGTCTCAACATGTTCACAGTGTATAACATGTTTTACCTGAATGAGACAGGACTTCTTGTGTGTTTAACTCAAATCAAACAACAACACACAATGACAGAAAAACACAGTTTATGTTTTACATACTTTTATCGTGTTGCTTTAAGATGCAAGCAAAATATCACATTTATAACAGTTAAAATCAGAGCATTTTCAGGATTACGTTAAAGTAAACTGATCCTAGACTTTAAAGATTGAGTCTGGTATATATGTGATTATCATACTGGAGCTCTATATAAAGCAGCACAATTTCATCAGATCACAAAGGAATAGAAATAGATTTATATTTTGAGCTGCAAATCTGTTCAAACTGTTCCTTGTTGCCTTCGTTATAATCTGTGCAAAAAAGACAACAGATTTATTATAATAATTAATGAAAACAAACTGTTTTCTGACATGTTTTAATTCAAAATGGTTTAACTTACATGTTTCAGGGTTACTGCAAATACACCTAACAATTTTCTTGTAGTCTTTCACTCTGTGGTTTCTACACTGTAGCCCCTTCGAAGGATGAACTAAAGAGAGAGATTTATTACATCAGATCAAATTAAATAATTTTGTGATCCATATTAATACTACACAATGTTTTGGAAAAAATAAATTGTCCTTACCTTTGCAGCCACAAACAGCATCTTTTCTCCTTTGTGAACAGACTGTGTGGAGACATAGGTGACATTAGTCTCACATTCAAAGAATAAACATTAATGCTGAAAAAATTCCCTTAATGGTTATTAATATTAATGTGCAAACCACAGAATAAATGGTGTACAGGTATACTGTCACAGTAATTACCTGAGTTGTTGCACAGAATTGTGGTCAGAATCACCAGGGCAAACAGCAGACAGATTGGTTTGGACATCTTCACGCTGGCGTTGCTGTGGCTTATCGAAAAGGTTTGGTTTCTGCCCTCCTTTTATCCCCTTGTGTAATGATGATCTCCCCTTCCCATCGCTCTTCACCCTCTTTTATACCCTGAACTATTCATGAGGGTTTAAGTTTAACAGCATAAATGAGTCTCAACATGTTCACAGTGCATACCACAATCTTATCTGAATGAGAAAACAGATATTGCTTATTTACCCCGATCTAAACAACAACACTCAAGAGAAAACACGTTAAATCTGATAAAGCTGATCTTGTCAGATCGCAATGTGTGGGACCGAATAACTGCTAAATATTGAGTGGATGTCAGATTCAGAGCATCTGTTATGAATCTTTATGAAAGAATACACTATGATTTATTTGGTCTATACGGCATACATTAACACCACCCAAGGTCTGAAATTCATTTTTTTGGTCACACCTATTCTATCACACATTTGTCCATAGATATTTCTCACTGGCCATGAAACTTCAACTGAAACATTGCACCAACCTATACATATTATTACTGTGACTATACATCCTCTTTTTCCAAGACATGTCCTGTCCTTGCATAAAATGTCTAAGTTTTGGCTCTTTTCTCCTATTGTCATGCTTTCTAGTCTTCATTTAACATCTGTATGCATATTAGCATGAGCAGTATAATACCTGTATGCTATTAATCCACCTACTCCTGGCCAGGAGATGTCCAGGAAAGAAGAGGATGCATGGTCAACCTACTATTGCTCATAATTTTAGTGTTTCTCTCTTGTATATGTGCAGAAAACCAGATTTTAGTTGTACTTGCAGCACCATTTGTAACTCCACCTGACAAAACCATACAAAGATTTTTATTGCTCTCACCAGGAGAGTTAAAAATAAATAAATATATAAAAACTAAACTAAAATAAAATAAGAAGAACTTTGGTGAGGGATCAGCTTATACGTGTTTCTGACTAAACAAACCACATATTGTGTGCGGTATCAGATATTTCGTAAAACAGTAATGTGATACTCGACGAGACAGAGAACAAAGAGAGTAGTGGATTAACTAAATATTTAAGTACAATGAACTGAAACCAAACCTGCTATGGTTTGCCAGTTATGAAGAAAGTCTTTAAACACCTGAATGCACTGCTTCTTAACATTATTTTTCCAAACATCAAACACTACCAGGGGCTGTAAAAATGTGAACCATAAAGACAATGATAAACAAATAAATAAAATAAAGGAACAACAACAAAACGCTGCATTCCCACGCATTTTTTTTTTTTTTTTTGGTGAGTTGAGACGTTGTTCCTTTGTTATTAATACTAGAACGTCACTTTAGAACTAGATGCCTCAGACTGTTTCTGTGAAGCTGAATATATACAATAAGGCAACATGACTGTCTGATATTTCTTTTCTTAATAGTTCAATGAAAAACGTTTTTTTCCAGGGGCGCTGCCAGGAATATTGGGCCCCATGACAGAAAAATCTAATTGGGCCCCCTCTGCTAGCACAATATTTATTGCTGGTGATTTGTAAATGAAAGTCTGCATACAGTATGCAGTTCACTATTTGATGCAAAATTAAAAGCCACCATAAAAATGTCCTTAAAGCAACACTATGTAAAAATTTTTACCTTAAAATAATGTTTCCGAAATCGTTTCAGTGGTTCATCAAGTTGTAACAAAAAAACACTTGCACTTATGCCTCCCTGGAATGATGCCAAGTCATTAACACAGTAATAGCTAATTTATATGTAGTTTTCAAATTAAAATAATCATTAATTCTCTCTTTAGACCAAATCAATTAAGCTTATGAGAAATTTGAATCAAGGAATACATTTAGGAAAATCTTGAATAAATGATGACAATTTTCATTTTTGGGTGAACTATCAATTTAACAGAAGTGAAAAAGGAGCAACTTATATATATTAAAGAAGCACAATAAAACAAATACAATAGAGATACAAATTAAACTCAGTTTTCAGATACTGTAGGTTTAACTTAACATGTATACATTTATTTAACGTCTTTTGTTGGTTAACATTAATGACAGATGGGTATTTCACACACTGTGTGACTTATATTTTAGATACAATGCTGCAATCCGTTTATGCAATATTTCTAATAGCAGCAAAGTGGTGTTTCATTTTTTTTTTTAACAATTCAGTGAATAATTCAATGACTCTGTCACAAAGGAACTTGTTTTTGAACGAGTCAGTTAAATGATTCAACTCTAGTCAGTCTTTGGCTGTATTGAAATAGCATGCTTCCCTACCATATCCTATGAGAAAATCAGAATGTGACCGAAGAAGAATGTCTAGATGCACAGTATAATAAAACACTAGGGAAAAAGTACCTGGAAGTAACCTATTACTTCCAGTGAGATTCTGATGTATGCATTTGATGGAAACTTTACTATCCCATTAGGCCACGGAGAGGCTTAATGAATGGCAGTGATGCAACACAACAGTCCACACTTTCGCTATGTACAGATGCTTTGACTTTCGGCTACAAGTCTGCTACAGACTTTGCCATGCATAGCGGCTGCAAAGGAGGAACACAAGCACCCTCTTGAAAGCTATGGACCCTACGATCTCAAGGACTTAATGGACATACACACACAGAGGCCATTGCAAGTCCGCAAGACCATCACTGCGTTCCTTTAAGAAGGGCTCTTCCCCATGCCCTAATCCCGTCAAAGGGTGCAAAGGATCATGGGTACCATAAATTTTACCAATTGAAGCCCTTCATTCCGAATGGCCCTTTAAGTGGCCAGTTTTAAGCAATTCGGTTTGGAACAACTCTTCAATATGGTGGCCATGGTTGTCTTCACTCTGAAGTGCCCTTCGAAGGGTGATATATGCTGTTTGGAATGCACCGGATAAGTGCACATGAAATGCGGCATTTGGGATAGGGTCAAAGAACATCCTTTGCGGTCATTAGCTAATTACTCAAAACAGTAACTAAAAAGTATGTGATTTGGGACACAGCCATTTCTTGCGTTGATAAGTGAATCAATGTTTGAAAAAATTGGTTGAATACAGCTAAAATTAAGCAACAAACTCTCACTCGCCACATAGCCTACTAGCCTAAATCTGCAAAAACAGAAATGATAAAAAGCTGCTGTCTCAACATCACCATTGCAGTCATGTGAAGATACACAATATAGCCTTGTGTTACACTATCCTACTTGATAGCCTACCCGGTTTCATTTTTTATTTATTTTAAATACACTTGATGAGGAAATAGTTCAAACTGATTTTTTGTATATACCTAATCTATCATTTGCTATCACCCCCCTTTTCCTGTAAAGCTTTGGCAACGTGTACAAGAGTCACAGATGTCATCATACTGATAAAGCAGTCTGAATTCTTCTCAGTCAAACCGTGTCAGTGATAAAGCACAGGTAAAGCATGCTCTAACGTCCAGCGTGGGCTCTCTCTCATATGTAGGTTACAGTTAGCGTGCCCACACAATAACCAGCTCCCACAGGCTCACAACCTCAGTATCGCAGCGCTCGAGCCCTCCCTCGCAGTGACGCACACACAGACGACCAAGGAAATCCCCAAGTGAGAGTTACGACAGACTCTTACCGCCGTAGATAGTGGGCAACTTCCGACTCGCGCTGAACACCGCGTACAAACCGACACAGGAGACGGTTTGTCAAATACGACGTGTAAACCGAGTCCAGGCTCAGGACGAATACAAGGTAGGAACACGTTTCCTTGTTTTATATTTGTATATGTGATATATTTCGAGTACAACACAACGTAACGCGAGCTCGAGCTTTGTTGTTGACATGCTCGAGCTCATCCGGTGCACGCGATCAGTCGTACAAGGTGTATACAATGTCTAATCCGACTGTTTATCGGACTACTACGAATAATGATGAGTGGATTTCATTATTTAGAGCTTAAAAGATTGATGGCGTAATTTTCCTGTGTTTTACCCTCCCCAGGTGTTGTTTTGGATCAGTTTAAGTGGATTGACTTAACATTACATTCGCGGAAGTGCACGCGTTAGCCAGCCAACGACTTGCGGTTGTTTTTTATGAATACACCTAGCGAAGTACAGCAGCAGGAGGACATGTACGGCATGGCAGAAATGCCCAACCTCATACCACCGGCAGGTGCATTACAACCCAGTCCAGTGATCCCGTACGAGCTCGGACAGGCGGGGAGAACCGGACCGGACCTGTCTGCCCCACGAAGACTGCAGCGAGCCCCCAAACTCGGACAGATCGGGCGGTCTACGAGAGGTGGGGGATATTGAGTTGTGTTATTATGTTAGTTTGTCATGCACAGCCTTTTTTTTTCCTTTCAAAAATCTTGACTCGAGACCAAAATTCTAAATCAGAATTTGTATTTAATTAAAAGCCTTCCCAGAACTTTACATTTTGGAAATGTACCTTATTTAATCCATCTGAATTAACACTTACACTGTGTTAGTCCAATAAAGGAAGCATCCAAAATATGCAACGCTGGGGAAGCTCCAAGAAAAATTCTGTTCTTCTAATGTAACACAATCTGAAGCTTCCCCACCACATTCACTAAACTTGGTTCAGATCTATATGTCTGTTCATACGTGCCCAGTAAATACCAGAATACACAAGCATTCTATTTTAAAACACCAACCAAGTCCAACAAGTTTGTCTTGACAAATATTCCTTTTCTAAGTTCGCCTATTAAAAATAACTTTGAAGGGAAGTACTAATCGTGACTAATGATGATGCATTAAGTCATATCGGAAAGTTCATATTTAGTTGAACGCCCATGAACATCACCGCAATGTCGTAATCGCAAGAGGGAAATGCTAGAAACATGTTTGACACAATGGACGCAACATCTGTATTGTTGGTAAATTTATTAAGATTAAGAATTTTTTTGCATTTACATATAAAACTATATATATATAAGTAGCAAGTACGAAACATTGTACCAATTGCAAAACAATATCTAACGATTCAATTTAAAGCAATTAAAATAAAGTAAAACCACACCCAATGCACCGTTTTTGTTCATGTTTCGTAAATGTAGGGTTAAATAAAAAAAAAAAAATTAACCAGCTTCCCAGGATTACTTGAATGCACCATAACTCATGGTGTCCACTTGTTTACACTCTGTTGACAAATGATACATTTCTTCTTGTTTTTACAGTGGTTATTGATGATGAGGACTTGGATGATATCATAAACAATAACAGAAGCTTCCCGGTTTCTCAGAGAGTATCACCTGTTGCCTGATGCATGCCTGACTGTGCCAAAGCTGTTGAAAGGCCAACACACCAAAGCAGGCCTAGAGAACTGAACCAGAATCTCCCTCTCACGTTTTCGTCACCCTTCACTGTACAGTTCTTAAGGCTTTCACCACTTCAAGGTCAAACAAGAGAACTGTGGACTTTGCGTCCTGTTCACTAAATGCTTGCCCATCACTTTACTGATGTCGTGCTTCTGTAGCACTTAATGATCCTGTCTAGTGTTCTCTGTTTTGGAAGTTTCTTTCTCAAAAGTGAAGATCTTGATGATCTCTAATGCAACAGGGCTATATTTATACAATTTGCACTTTACTGCAGAATAAGAAAGCTAACCTCAGCAGTTTGGATTACTCATCTCCCAAAGAGGACATTTTCTGTGAATCTCTGTTAACGTGTAACGCGCCATTTGGTAAGACCTTTGGTTATTTTGGTAACCGGGGCCTTCCATGACATTTCTCTGAATGACAGCGATTACTTGTTAATTGTAAGAATCTTTTGTAAGGTCACTGTTTTCATGTGCCTGTTGATTTTAGTTTGAATTAAAATAAGTACAATCTTGAATGCATACTGACTGAGATGAACAATCAAAATCTTCTAAAGTGATCTCAGATCTCGGTTGAAGTACATTGCTCTTAATGTTTTTGACTTCTAAATGTTTGCATGGAAATTAATTGATTTATGTAAATTGTTTTGGGGGAGTGCAGTGGGGTGGGAGTAATAAAGTATGCATGAGTAACGTTATTGCAATTGTTAATGTTTGGATGCAAGCTATTTGTAATTATTATTTTTTTCTATCAAAAATTAACACATTTCAGGGCAAGCTGGTAAGTTTCTAGTTGGTCAGTGATGTTTCTTTTTTTATATACCTGAAATCTGTTGAAATGCAGGTTTAAATTATATTTTGAATCTCAGATTTCAGCTTTATTTTCTGTGTAATTTAAATAAGATGTAATGTAAAAAAAAAAAAATGCAAATAAGTCTTACTTAACTACCAGAAAAATAACCAGCCTGATACAATGAAAGCCAACTTTATTGAAAATAAGCATGCAAAACAAATGTATAAACAATAAGCTAACTAACGCTGCCATTATCAATGAACTTTTATAAGTAAAAGATGTTCAGATAGGCTCATGGACAATTCAAATGAACATGAGGTGGTGAGTTAATACTGAAATGTGTTTAGCAAATGAAAAAAATTAATCATAACGTTCACGGTCTTTCTCTACCATGTGCAACTACATCATATACCTTATAAGTGACTCAAATCAGTATTAAAAATGTTAGCATTTCTGTAAGACGAATACTCAAAAACAAACAATTCTTAATAATAATAAAAAAAATCTGCTTCCATTTTGGGCAACACCTGTTTGTTGGTTACATTGCTCCCTAGTGGGCACAAACACCAACATATGACCCACTACCCAAGTTTCTCTCTTTGACACAGAGAAAACAGAGCTGTTTACTTGTGAAACGCTGAGGGCTCAAAGCAATCTGTGAGTATTTGCACTGACACTAGATTTCTACACTCCTCCATTTCAAAAACACCCAGAGAGATTGTAAATGCATTTTCTATTTGAACTTTTGGACAACTGATAGCTCTTTTTACAATTGGACATTATACAGTTTGTAAACTGGTTACTTTCTCAGTTCCAGTTGTTTAACCTTCATTATTCAGTTCATTATTTTGTTGAAGATATTCTTCACCTTCTGAAGTTGCTTCAGTGTGAGTCCAGTAGGGGCCAGTCTTGGTCACACATACTCTTTGTTGTTGCCGCTTGCAGACCGTGCAGAGTTACTCTTAGGATATTTTGACACTTGTTTACTTCGAGTGCAAGAGGCAGCCAACATGGCTCCACCGAGCACATCGAGAAATGACCCACCCCAAGCAATGAAAATGGCTGCTCCAAACTCAAACCTATAGAACAAAATGAAAAGGTAAAATGGGAAATGTGAATATTATACTGTATATTCTTATTATTTTACTATTTAATTGCATTTGGTCAAAGTTCAAGAGTGTTTCTTAACCATGTTCCTGGATGCTTCCCAACACTGCACATTTTGCGTGTTTCCATAATTGAACCCACCCATTTGAACTCATCAGAGAACTGAAATGGGTGTGTTGGAAAAGGAAGACATCCAAAATGTGTCTTTTTGGGGCACCTCCAGGAACAGAGTTGGGACATTCTGCTCCAGAGATTGTGCAAAGGAGAATTCCTTGTGCTCACTTGGTGTTGACTGGAGTGAAGGGGTTGTAGAAAGCTCGAATCACATTGTGGGCAAACCACGAACAGGCAACAATTGCACAGAGGGCTGTAGGAACAAAATACAGAAACTGTTTAAAAAAAGACAGAGGATCTTTCTTAGCAAATACCTTCAAAGCACTGACTAGTTTGACATTAGCTAGCCGGGTTTCTTTGATGTTCACTGACCCACAGACTGAGCAGAGACTGGTGTTACATAAGAGCAGTCCAAACACGGTTTACTGTAAACTTGCATGAACAGTCTCACATATATACTCACCTCCCACTAGCAGTATGATGCCTCCTGTCATGGCCGTGCGAGCCTTGCCAACTTTGTCATCAGCTCCACAAGTGGTGCACTTCATGCCCATGCAGGCCACACCAAGACCGCAAATGGACACAATGATACCCACGATCATCAAAGCACGGGTCGCTTGAAGATCACCTACGAGAGACAGATCGAGAAGGTCAGGAAGACATCACAGAGCTGATTGTGCTCTTATGGTGAATTTCTCCATTAAAACTAGAAGCTGAGATCTTAAAACTGTCAGTCATGCAAATGGCTAAAACCACCAGGAAATAGCTGTTTGAGATTATGAATAATATTACATTTTAACAAATTAAATTGTACAAAATTTGAGTCACTAGTCAGAAACTAGACATTGTGATGATTTCGAGGGCCTAAACATGCTCCAAAACTCAAGAAACTTGCCACAAATGCGTCAGAATTGGCGAAAATGTACATCTGATCTGGGTTTCAGAAGTGGGTGTGGCAAAATGGCTCGATAGCGCCCCCTGTAAACATTTAACAGAATGCGCCTCTAGCTACGTTTTACGTTCATGTACACACATGTAACACACCATTACCTACAAAAAACTCTCTTGGTACAAAATCCAAAACTCAGCATGAAGTCAATTAATTTGAATTTCATGTGCGATTTTTTTGCAGTTTTTTCCATTTCCAGGCCTCATACTTTGATGAACTCCTCCTACAGTTTTAATGTAATCATCTTGAAATTTGGTGAGGGTTATCTTAAGGCCTTTGTGACGTTAAACTGCGAAGATCTTGAGTTTTCATCAAAAGGCGTGTCCCTGGCAGCCTATCAAATTTGATGTTTCGCCATGAAACAGGAAGTTGCGGTAACTCCGACAATCTATGTCCGATCTGCCCCAAACTTCACATGTTTGATAGTTGTTCTGTCTTGAACACATGTCTATGCCTATATTCAGCTATAGCGCCACCTGCTGACAACAGGAAGTGATATGTTTAACTATTAGCAATACATTCAAAAATGCTTTTGTTTGCTAAACATGCTATAATTAGGTTTAAACATGATAGCAATAAGTGCTACTAAGTGCTAAAGCATGCTATTAATGCCATGAAATAGGAAGTTGTTGTAACTCATGCATACAATAATCAATCTGCCTCAAACAAACAAAAATAAAAAGTCCTGGTCTGAAGACATCTACATGCCAACATTCAGTTACAATCTGAATGTTGGCATGTAAGAAGTATGGCACATATAAATGACTTTGACATATTTCTCCTATATTTATCACGTCAAATGCATATTGCCCACCGCTGTTTTCCTAAAGCCACCGGGTGACGGTGAGCCCGGATACGGGGACCCTTTCATTGCTGCTTGCAGCTTTAATTTAACATTAAATCTAATTGTATAGAATCTAAAGTCTAAATCTAGACAACCACATTATAAATCATAAAGAAAATAATGTAATGTTAGTCTAGAAATATTGAAAAAGTAAATTGTATAAAAAATTAGTTTAAATTGTATGAACTTGAGATCTAAATGTAATCATCATTCAATAATAATAAAGATAGTCATTTAATATTTAGTAAGTAATATTAGATGATTATTGTATTAGATGACATTACATTATTAGATTATTAACATTAAAACAATTTTTATAAAATTTTACAACATTTAGTTTCTACTCTAAAACTAGATGTTGAATATTATAAATAAAGTAAATGATGTTACACAAGTAATATTAAACAATTATCTATTTAATATTTATATTAAATCATAACAAGTAAATTGCACACAAATTGAGTTTCTACTCCAAAACTGGATAATTGAAATATAAACCATCAGTCATGCAAATGACCAAACAAAATAGCTGTTAAATAAAGAACATTATAAATTATAATGATTTAATATTATCTTTAATTAAATGTATCACTTTTTATTTTTTTTTAATTAGTATTCATTTATATTTAATTATAACAAAATGAAATTCCTGCTCTGCAGTTGCTAAAGTGTCATTTCCACAGAAGTCTGCTTTCCTTAGCACATCTACTAAATATGCACGGTCCATACATTGTTAAAAAGGATGCCGCTAAAAAATGTTTATATAAAATCCAGCACTTATGCAATACAGATAAAAGAGAGTGCAAGAAGCCGTTCCCACAAAAACCAGTCTGTGCCAGTGCAATCCTGTACATGTGCACACAAACCCTACCAAGACAGAAGGGGGAAAAAATGAACGTGCGAGGGGCACGGGTGCAAGCTGTTGTGAAGCAGAAGAATTATTGCTCTCCTTTATTCATTACAACACAATGAGGCATCTCTTGCCAGACACAGAAACAGTCAGTGGTGAAATTCAGGGGTCACCCTTCATCCATGCTTTCTCTCCATCCTATTTCATCCTGCTGTCAGGTGCAGTTCCAGCTGGTTTCAACTGGAAGTGTCTTACAGTTTTCTCAGAAATGCTCCCTCAGTAAGTCGAAGAGTGAACCGCAAGAGCTAAATCAGATTTTAGAACAGACTATGTTCATCTGTAGAGAGTGTTCCTGTAAACTCTGAGGTGGAACGTGAGGTTGTGCTTTCCTATTCTAGTCCCCGGGGAACTGAGAGGGAATGGGGAATTGTTTCTGTAACAGCCCTAAACTAAAGCACTCAATTCAATTTATAAACTCATAACTCAATCCTGGTTGTTGGGTGTGTTAATAAAAATACGTTGGCAGCTATAGAAACAATGGATTACGTTCTTCCTGGAGAAGCACAGGCACCATGGCTACCTGTCCGGCCTGCTTACATTACAGTCTTACAGCAGATTCAAAGTCCCACTGGCGAGGCCAGCCTCCATTAATCAAGCTGGGAATGGCATCAGTGTTTATTCGAGTGTGTGTGTGAAGAGTTGGAAACTATGGCTTCAGGTGCCAGAGAATTCCAATAAACAGCTACAGTACAGATTTACAATTTAAAACAATTTATGTAAGGCTTCATATTGGATCCCATGTGTGATATGATATTGAGCGTTTAAAATTAACCACTGGTGATCTTCAACATTTAAATTTAGATTTATTCTTTATCGATTACCTTGATTCCTCTGGCTCCTTTACATGTTTACCTTCAGGTATTACATGCAAATACATATTAATAATGTAGCTTACTAAAATATGGAATGTTAATAAATAATATAAGTATTTTGTGACCAAGACAGACAGATGGATAGATGTTTGACACTCACTGTCTAGTTGTAGAATAGAGTCGTAGATTTTGCACTGAAGCTGTCCGGTGCTCTGAAACGCGCAGGACATCCACAGTCCCTGGTAAGTGGCCACAGCCGTGATAATACTGTCCCCCACGTACGCGGACATCTTCCACTGCGGCAGGATGGTGCCCACGATCAGTCCAATGATGCCAGTCAGAGAGAGACCAAATCCAAGCAACTGAACGCCCGAGTTTGCCATATTTTTTTTTACACCTAATGGCAAGAAACTCGAGAAAAGCTCCTGTCCCGCACCTGTTACTCTCTCTGAAGAACCTCTCCAAAAACACTGTGGATGAAGTTGAGGAAGCGACCAGTTCTCCGAGGAAAACAGCAGTCTGTCAGTCAGCTGGAGGTATCACCGATGTCAGTTAAGTGTTGCGTAAAATACAGATGCCGAAGTGTGGTCTCGAGCGAGTGAGAGGGTAAACTATAGGCTGGCGCGCGATGCCCGGTGTCGTGACGTCACGCCACAGTATCACTCGCATCATCGGTACTTGTTTTTAACTTGTATTATCCTACAAAAAATATTGGGTAGCAAGCTAGATAAAGTTTATGTTTTCTCTATAACATATTCTTTCTAGACGAGTGTCTTTATAAGGAACCCAGTTTCCCCCAAAACATGTAACATACTATGTATGACTTAAATTATGAGATACTAGAAATATGAAATAAAATTATGAAAAAAAAAACATAGAAAGTGAAGTATGAAACATTACGATATTTGTTGTTATAGGTATTATTATAGCAATTTTATTATTATTTTGCACGCTTTCATTTACATTGATACATTTAAAAAACCTTTAATTTGCGTTCGTTTATTTAGTGCTTAAAAAGTTTCACATGCTAAGTGTCTATTCAGTCTCTGAACCTCGACTTGCATCCTGCATCTTGTCCATTCCGTGAGGAAACGTCTAATCATTCCATCAGGTGACCTCTCCTCTGCACTTCCGGTGAAAGGGAGAACAGTCTGGAACACATTCAACGATTGTCTGGCGCCAATGTTAAAATGATCTTACAAAGGGAAAGAGGAAATATCTATAACCTGAGGAGAATAGTCCGGAAGCAATAATGCTATTAGATGAGGAAATTATTTTCAGTCCAGAATGTGTCTGACACCTATGTTTTCGGTTTATTGTTGATGGTTTCTTTTAAATGGGTTTAAATGTAACAAATAGGATTTAAACGAATTAAAACCAAAAAGTGACAGTTTTAGAATTCTCAGAGAAGAGAATGTGTAGGAGAGGTGGAGTAACAGTTGGCAGACACAGCAGAAGAACTTCTCTGCTTCAGTAACGTCTTGAAATGTGCACACACTACTACCTTATGGCCCCTGGTAACGTGATTTATCTGGCACCCTATTGGCCGGTTCCTGAGCACTGGACCAAGTTAGCCTTGACACACAAAAGAAACTTTGACATTTTTAGAAGCTTCTGTCCCCACCTAGTTCCAGTAAACAGACAACACTCAGTAAAGGGGGAGCAGCAGTGCTAAATCAGCCCCAAGAAGAACAGAAACTCCCTTCATGGCTTTTCTTATGGCTGGCTCCAGGCCTTTTTTTTGAAGTTTATAGACAGTGAAAAAAACAAAAAACAAAACCATTGCTTAAACTGGTGTAAGCCACCTTAGAAGCCCACTGAACCGTGAGCAATAAAACACACAGGCCTCTGGTTTCCCCTTAAAAGCAGTAACTTTTTATATATACACATATATATATATATATATATATATATATATATATATATATATATATATATATATGTGTATATATAAAAAGTTACTGCTTTTAAGGGGAAACCAGAGGCCTGTGTGTTTTATTGCTCACGGTTGCACACACACACACACACACACACACACACACACACACACACACACACACACACACACACACACACACACAAAATAATTGTAATTTTGTTTTCATGCTGACTTTAAAGACTTGTAACATCCATGACTCAATAAAAGAAGATTATGACTTTAATTTCATCCAACAGAAATTCATCCAACACAAAATATCAGAAAACTAGCATCAAATTGGTCGTGTGAGTCCAAATAAATTAATGTTAACCCAATAAAAGAATATTTCATATTCTCATATTATTGGAACATAATGTACAACATAATGTAAGTTAATATTCAAATTACTGGCTAAAAAAAGAGGTGTGTCAGTCGAAAAAATCATCAGCTAACGTTGTTTAGAAGTGACTGCACATCAGTTCATTAACTTTACTGTAGCTAGATTGGCAAAGCATGGCGTTAAAGCATGCTTGTCAGACTTTATATCCTAATAGTTCGGTGACGAGTCAGGTCCAGGAAGGATTTAACAAACCACTGCTGGCAGACAGAAAAGAGCTGCACACAAGGAGAGAAATACTGTATGATTGTTTAGATTACGCTGAATATGCATGTGATTATAATTTTTTATGATATATTCTCTAGGGCAGCGCATTTTAGGGGGGCTATAGCAAGGACAAGGTGTGTGTTTATCGATAGATTGTTATAATATCTGCATCTGTGCAGTTCTTTGTCATAATTAAGAAATAAACAATAAATTAATGACAAAAAAACAATTAAATAAAGGCAACAATTTACATGCTCTCACTGTTTTATGAACATTAGATCAATTAAAAAGTTAAGAAAAAGGTAATCAAGACTATGGCAATAACATTTTATTAATATATTACCTAAGAAGTAAAATAATTATTCTTAAAGATTTATTACATATAATGACTGAATACAGTATGCAATAAGTGACAAGTAAAGATTAAATGTTTGATTATACATAGTGGATGAATTGAAAGAACTTGAAAATAACAAATATATTGTTATGGAAAAATATCAACAATACATCATAATGGAAACTTGGAAGAAAAGAAAGAAAGAGAAAGAAAGAAAGGCAAATAAATATGATTGTTTTCCAATGTTTTGTGTTCAGGGTGTGCCTGTCATTTAAGGGATGTGCTCATGGAAAAGGTTGGTCAGGAGTGTAGTTGAAACTGGCATCCAGAAACATGGCCAGTGTGCCCAGGGTAGTAATGATGACAAAGAGCCAAAGGAAGAGCCGATCCAAAACCACAGCAATGTACTGCCAGTCATCTGTCATCTACACAGGATCACATCAAACACAGAAACAATGGGATGTGTGGATCTCACGGACGAAGGAGGATGTTTATTGTCAATTAATGAATAATCATGAGGATCAGGGACAGACCGAGAGGAAGAGCCTTAGATAAAGGTTTCTTTGTGTATCTGTGAGTTTGTGTGGAAAAACAGAGCTGGAGAGTGAATGAGCATGTGTGTTCATAGACTTACAGTATCGTCCACATCCTGTTTCTTCAATTGCTCAGCCATGTACGTGATGGCGGCGATTGCAGATTTGAGATTCGGAGGCAGAATCAGACAATAGTTGTCACTGTTTGAAAACCTCTGCAGCTTCACAGTGCTCTCGTTATGACTGAAAAGCACAAATACACAAAAATGAAAGAATGATTAACCCTAAACAAAGGTTCATAAGTATACTAACAAAAAAAATTGTTATGCTGCAGTGTTTCCATGTCCACTCACTGTAAGTGGATTATTAACATTATATAAAATTCTAACAATTATCATTAAAGGAATAGTTCACCTTAAAATTCACCCTAAAAATGTTCTCACCCTCAGGCCATCTCCTGCTAACCAGTGGGTTCTCTGCAGTGAATGGGTGCCGCCAAAATGAGAGTTCAAACAGCTGTCGAAATCACAATAATCCACAAGTATTCCACACTACTCCAGTCCACCAATTAACATCTTGTGAAGTAAACAACTGTGTAAAAACAAATCCACCATTAATGCATTTGAACTTTAAACTTCTGTCATTTAGTCCATAATCCATACTGATTTGAAAAAGTCTATGCCCTGTTTCCCTTCTCCATCAAAATCCACAGAAATATTAGTTTACAACTGTTTTTTTGCATGTAAACGAAGCATGATCTGTGCGTATTTCTCTCCTTATTCAGACAAGACAACTTTTTCACCTGAGAAAGTAAGATGATGGATAAGGACCCATATTTCAGAGTTCAATTGATGGACTGAAGTTGTGTCAGTTACTTATGGATTATTGTGATGTTTTTGCCAGCTGTTTGGACCTTGACGGCACCCATTCACTGCAGAGGATCCATAGGTGAGCAAGTGATATAATGGCTCACTTCTCTAAATCTGTTCTGATAAACAAACCCATCTAAATCTTGGATGACCTGAGGGGTGAGTACATTTTCATCATATTTTCACTTTTCCTTTAAAAATTGCTTATAAATATGAGCAGCAATTTTGGCCCTTTTAAATTAATTAGGATATGGTGTTATATTGCTCAGATTTCAATTTAGTCAGAAAGAAAAGATGAAAAAAAAAAACGAAGGAATATTGGAGACTAGTTGGTACTTGGACTAAAAGTTTGATACTGTATCGTACTGCATATTGATCCTGTCCTTGTCAGTCTTCCTCTTTTATTCTGAAAAATAAGACCTGTCCCATGACCCAAATGGTCTGCAAGTGACAGCCGCACACTTTGAAATGTCAGGGCAACATTTAGACAACACGCACTTATTTATAATGATTTACTGCACCTGTTGCATGTTTACATTTTTAGAACAGCACGAGTTATTCATGCATAGCTCACCATCATAATACTCGGAGAAAATCATCTGTTTCATCTACTACAAGTAAGAGCATACTTCTCTGCAACAAGCCAGAGAATTTAACAGTACAAACCATGCAGGATGAGTTGTGTATCAAATGTAACATTTTATGGTAATAAATAACCAAGTATGAGCAATAGCAATAAGAAAGAAGCACAAATAATACCAACCCGATTCCAAAAAAGTTGGGACACTGTACAAATTGTGAGTAAAAAAAGGAATGGAATAATTTACATATCTCATAAACTTAAATTTTATTGACAATAGAATATAGATAACATATGAAATGTTGAAAGTGAGACATTTTGAAATGTCATTTTGGATTTCATGAGAGCTAAACATTCCAAAAAAGTTGGGACAGGTAGCAATAAGAGGCCGGAAAAGTTAAATGTACATATAATGAACAGCTGGAGGGTCAATTTGCAACTCATTAGGTCTACTGGCAACATGATTGGGTATAAAAAGAGCCTCTCAGAGTGGCAGTGTCTCCCAGAAGTCAAGATGGGCAGAGGATCACCAATTCCCCCAATGCTGCAGTGAAAAATACTGGAGCAATATCAGAAAGGAGTTTCTCAGAGAAAAATTGCAAAGAGTTTGAAGTTATCATCATCTACAGTGCATAATATCATCCAATGATTCAGAGAATCTGGAACAATCTCTGTGTGTAAGGGTCAAGGCCGGAAAATCATACCGGATTCCCCTGATCTTCGGCCCTTAGACAGCACTGCATCACATACAGGAATGCTACTGTGATGGAAATCACAACATGGGCTCAGAAATACTTCCAGAAAACATTATTGGTGAACACAATCCACCGTGCCATTCGCTGTTGCTGGCTAAAACTATATAAGTCAAAAAAGAAGCCATATCTAAACATAATCCAGAAGCGCAGGCGTTTTCTCTGGACCAAGGCTCATTTAAAATGGACTGTGACAAAGTGGAAAACTGTTCCGTGGTCAGACAAATCAAAATTTTAAGTTCTTTTTGGAAAACTGGGACGCCACGTCATCCGGACTAAAGAGGACAAGGACGACCCAAGTAGTTATCAGCGCTCAGTTCAGAAGCCTGCATCTCTGATGGTATGGGGTTGTATGAGTGTGTGTGGCATGGGCAGCTTACACATCTGGAAAGAGACCATCAATGCTGAAAGGTATATCCAAGTTCTAAAACAACATATGCTCCCATCCAGACATCGTCTCTTTCAGGGAAGACCTTGCATTTTCCAACATGACAATCCCAGAAAACATACAGCATCAATTACTACATCACGGCTGCATAGAAGAAGGATCCGGGTACTGAAATGGCCAGACTGCAGATCTTTCACCCATAGAAAACATTTGGTGCATCGTAAAGAGGAAGATGTGACAAAGAAGACCTAAGACAGTTGAGCAACTAGAAGCCTGTATTAGACAAGAATGGGACAACATTCCTGTTCCTAAACTTAAGCAACTTGTCTCCTCAGTCCCCAGACGTTTGCAGACTGTTATAAAAAGAAGAAGGGATGTCACACAGTGGTAAACATGGACTTGTGCCAACTTTTTTGAGATGTATTGATGCCATGAAATGTAAAATCAACTCATTTTTCCCTTAAAATTATACATTTTCTCAGTTTAAACATTTGATGTCATCTATGTTGTATGCTGAATAAAATATTGAAATCTGAAACTTCCACATCATTGCATTCTGTTTTTATTCACAATTTTGTACAGTGTCCCAACTTTCTTGGAATCGGGTTTGTATATAGCATTGTGGAGTAGTATTGCATGCTGTGCTGTACAGTAGCGTGAGTTCACTGTAGAGGTCAACATTGTGTTGCTCTGTGCTATAGTGGGAATGAGTCTGTCATACAGTGTAGAATGAATGAGAGCAGTGCTGTGTCTGGGACTGACCTCTCCTCTCTCACATTCCCATTCTTTCAAGGGTGAGTTTTTTCCAACATGGCTTATACAGAGAGCACCACACGTCCGGCACATGATATGCACGGTCAATGAGATGCATACCGGTATAGACTGGAACTCCAACAACTCATACAAACGTTTGTTTCCACATACTGTATGTGTGATGTATGCATACACTTTCCTATGCACATGTTGCATACACACACGTAATATAAAAAATCCATCCTCAAATGATTATCTGCACAGACACAGCTCATGCACACGGACGTCTGCACAACATAAACAATGAACATAAATACAACACAGATACAAATACTCTTTCACCTGTCTTTTTAGCCAGTTAAATAAACATATCGGTGGATGCAGGACATCATTTTACTAAGCATTGTAGTCCGTATCATATCTTTATTTTCATTGCATTTTCTGTGGAATCAATGTTCAAACATTCTATAATGGCTAGAAATGGATCATTATATCTAAGAGTGTTTTCATGTGCAAAAGTCGTAATGTTATCAGCATGCTATTTACACCACAACCACCACGTACTGTATATATACACATTTGAATAATATAAATAATACAAAAATATCACTTAAGGACTCAGGATGAAAAAGGGCAATGTCAAATGTCCAAAAATGTTACATTTATACTAAAATTTTAATTCATACCAATTGTTTCCAAACTCCTGTTTCCAAGCAAGACCTGAGTTCATTACAAAGTCACACCAGTCAAACTCTGACACCAATCTGCTGTCAAACCACCATTAGATTTAACAAGAAATTTAGTTTTTGGGTTGTTCCAAAGTTTGGATAGCAAGTACCACCTGCTAATAAAAATGGATCACATTGCTGAAATCACTTCTCTTATCCTGTAGCCCTCAAGACCGGCGCAATGTCTTGAAGGACTTGTGAGCTTAACACTTCAATAAAGCTCCATAGCTGAATGCAGCCACCTGTTAGACTGACTAAAGAGTGGCACACTCTGCGGCACCAGATTACAGGAGCAAGACCGACAGGTCACAGGTCACGAGCCATTCTCAAACAGATGAAGAGGAGGAAAATAGGCACATTACTACTGTTACAGACAGATCAAGACGTGTCTCTGCTACACACACTGTACACTAAAAGCAGAGTCATGTGCACGTTTTCAGAAAAAAACCCATCCATCTGTCCATCCAAATGTCTATTCATCCATTTATGTGCATCCTCCACCTTTGGCCCTCCCCTGCTGCTCTTGTGTGCATTACACTCTAATGCCTCAGCTCAACAAGGGCTTAGATTCTGGCGACTTTGGAGGGGTGACTGGGCTTAACTGGGCTGAGATCAAATGCCCTTGGATTGAGAGGAGGAACAGCCAGCACAGAGACTTTCATCATCCGCCCACCCTGATCCGCGTTTATGAGAGTTGTTTAAAAGCAAGCGATATTGCCAACACCAGCCGATTACGGTACAAGCACATTAAAGTACTGCATATTGATTTGGCATCTATGTGTGTTTTTGTCTGAGTGGGTGTTTGTTAACTGTGTCTAACAAGAGTTGTGCTTAGCATTTGCAGTCAAAAAGATTTGACGAGACCAGTAAGCAAAAAGACAAATAGGTAAAAAAAAATTACCCACAACCAAATCAGATGTTATTCTAACTGTAAAGAATAATGGAGCTCATCTATACAGGTGGAGCTGGGGAAGGTGGAGGGTTTCAGAGGAAATCTGAAATGCTCTAGTGGATGCTAACCAGCCATTTAAACACAAAGCAGGAAGCTCATTGGCTGTGTATGCAACACGAGCCAATCAGATTGTGCCACGTCGTGTAACGCTGTGAATATCACCAGTTTGCATTAACAACCCATCAGCCTGCGCCGTTTCATGACAGTTTTGAAGTTTATACGCTATTACCTCATATACATGCAATTTACATCACATTTAATCTTCAAACATTTTAGAAGACACACAAGTTGTTATAAACGTTGATATAGGGTTATTTTGTGACTGACTGCTTTATTGCACACAATACCTACCTTCCTCTCCAAGGCAATACCAGCTCTGGGTTGATCTTTCGGATAAAATATTCACCTCCAGGTTTAAGACCTTTGTCTAGACAACCCAACGGGATGCTTTCTTTTGGCTCGTCCTCCACTGGTTTCTCAATTTGGGGCCTCAGCACACCCAAGTAACGGGGCAGTAAGTTGATGAAAACCTGAAGATTGTAAGATGACAGAAAATGCGTTCAGGTTTAAGTACATTTTCTGAATAACATGAATAAACTGCTTTTATATTAAGATTTCTTTCCGAATGTGAATCTTCCTAAGGGTCACCTTTCGCACCCATGAGGGCATGTGGTGTGTGCTGGGAGTCCTGTGGTGGAGGTTCAGGACCACCACACTAAGGATGACTGAGAACGTCACCAGGATCATGGTGAACATTACATATTTAACGATGATAGGAATGCCAAGTGATGTTTCTGGGACTTTGTCAGCCAACAACAGCATGAAAACAGTGAGAGCGATAAGGACCGAGATGGACAGAGTCATCTTCTCACCTGAGGGAGAGATCAGAAAACATGTCTTACATCCAAACAAATTCTGTTCCAGTGATAAAAAAAAGTAAAATTGCTCAAGTTAAACAAGGTCATCCATAGTTTGCATACAGCCAAAAAAAAACATCCTTCTGTAGCACTGCTGTTCAAAAGTTTGGGTTCAGCACGATTTTTTAACTTTCCATTCATCAAAGAATACAGAAAAAATATATCATGCTTCCACAAAAATATCAAGCGGCACAACTGTTTTGATAACAATAAGAAATGCTTCTTGTGCAGTAAATCAGCATATTAGTATGATTTCTGAAGGATCATGTGAGATTGAAGACTGGAGTAATGATGCTGAAAACTTAGCTTTGGCATCACAGAAATAAATTACATCTAAAAATATATAAACATAGAACACAGTTATTTTAATATTTCACAATATTACTGTTTTTCTGCATATTTGGTCAAGTGAATGCAGCCTTGGTAGGCATTAGAAACTCGACCTCAAACTTCTGAACGGTAGTGTATATTTAATTAGTCAGGATGTTTCATAAAACTTCCAAGTTGAACATAAACTGCACGATTTACATGCAACATATTGATTTCCTAATTAAAGTTGTCCACCTGCACCAGGTGGCAGATAGAAGACAAATATGGCCAGCACACTGGTGAGGATGCAGGGCACGATGATGTTAATGATGTAGAACAGAGGCTTCCTCTCAATGATCAGGTAGAAGGTGATGTCCTCATACAAGTCATCGTGGATGTTCTTTCTGCTGGGCTTGTGACAAATCTGCCACTCACCGTTCTCTTAGGGAAGAGAGAGGACTGATGAGAGAAAGAGAGACAGAAGGAAGAAGAGAGTGTGCCGTGTGCTAAGCTCCTACATTGCTTGGCAGCCATAAACAGACTACCAACTATATTACTAGATTACTAAATTCAAATAATCTCTACTGTAATAAAGGAAGCTGTCACTCTTAGGATGAAGTACACTAACCAGTGAATGCATTCTCATCAATCACTATCTCGTGGAGCTCGTTGCCATCTTCATCGAGACCGTACTGAAGGTCCACTTCTGAGGAATCGTACGTGTAGGAACGAAACACCATTGTGCAGTTCTGCCAGTCAAATGGAAAGTACGCCACCTATAGGGATGGAGGACACCGATTTGAACATAATACAATACAATACAATAATAACACAACTTTCAAATCAGTAATATGTCAAAAGTGATTTCTGGTTCAACACAGGTTTCTGTGATTCTGACAAAGGTACGAACATTTACATTTATGCATTTAGCAGACGCGTTTATCCAAAGCGACTTACAGTGCATTCAGGCAAACATTTTTTTACCTAACGTGCTCCATGGGAATTGAACCCACAACCTTGCGCTGCTAATGCAATGCTCTACCAATTGAGCTACAGGAACAATAACAAGTTCAGATGTACCTCTATGGAACAGGAGCTGCGGTAGATGGCTGGTGGATACCAGGAGACGGTCCCATCGCTTCTCACTAGCACGTTTACATAGAGGGCAACGTCAAACTGACCATCATTACTAAGAATCAGAAAGAGAACATCTTAGTCAAATCCTAAATTCAGTGTCATTTGCAGGCTTTATTTTGTATTTTTACAGTGTGATACTGTGGCAGGTGGCCTGTTGCAGTGCATGCACTTCTGAAAACAACATCTCTCAAATGCTTGTCGGTGTGGCATCTCACTTGTTGATTAGGTAGATGTCTGGACGCCACACTTTTAAGGGAGGAATTCGCACAACATCAATATTTTCATAGTCCAAGGGATTCCAAGATAACCTGTAATCTGTCCATTCCTTGAGATGAGAGAGACAGAAAGAGAGAGAGTGGAGCGGGGAATGGAATTTCCATCAGATTCTACTTCTTTCTTTCTTTATTTTTTTTTTATACACTGATATTTTTCTGTTTATTAAGCCATTTTGGACTTTAGGCTGGTCGTCATAATTTAAATAATCGTAAAAAAACTTGACACTAAACCCAGTCACTTACGGAGATTATAAGCGATGTCCTTTAAAAATTACACATATACACTGATGCTGCATTGTGTATTTTTTTTAAAAAACAGTAATATTGTTACATTCGTACAATTTAAATGAACTGTTTAAAAGGTGCTTTTATTCCCGTCACGGCGAAGCTGAACTTTCAGCAATTACAACAGACTCCAGTGCCACATGATCCTTCAGAAATTATTCTATTATGCTGATTTAGTGATCAAGAAACATTTCTTTAAAACATTATTAAACCATTTATCCGATATTCTTAAGGAGACATTCTGACAAATCTATTCAGATCAGATGTATCCCCAAACCTTATCCCCAATTCCCTTAGTTAAGCAATTCAGTACTTGCAATTCAGTACAGTACTCAGTAATGGCTGGAAACTAAAGAAAGCACTTAAGCCAAAAATGACTGGCAGTTATAAAAAGTGACAGTCAATTTAAGTGTAAAATAAACAGTAGGAAGGATGAGATAAATGATCAGCCTCTCACCATATTCATGAACACGTTTGTTGTCATCTCTTCATTCTTCTCGTTCTGTGAGAGAAGAGAGATCGTGACATTAGCGTGACATCAGTCCCTCCGTATGAAAGCTAATGCTCTATGCATGGCTCGATGCCTCATGGCTGGAAAGTGCTTGCTGATAGGCGACTAAGTGCTAATGTTTCTCTAATGTTAGGGAAATGTTGCTGAAGCGTTGGCTGCATGGCCCAGTGGGTACGAGAAAGGAATCTGGGCAATTGATCTCCAACAGTCTGCTGGGAATGTCTCCGAACACAAGTGAGTGATCATAAAGAGAGAAATGCTTTGGAAATAAACAATGAATAAAGAGAGGATCAGTCAGTAATTCAGCATAGGAAAATGTGCGTGGACGTGTTTATGCATGAGTGTTATGTGTATCATACCAAGCTGATGAGCTGCACTAAAGTCATTCCCACTCGGACCATCACTCGCTCATTCCAGCTACGCGCTGGACGCACCTTCAGGTTGTAATCCTGAAACAAATCCTCCAGTAGCATGCGTTCAGCCTCGGATGCCACTGAAAACACACATGCAGACGCACAAATACTCATTATCACCTTGTTTCTTAATCAAAATAAGTCCAGCACAGACTTGTCTATCTCTCTCTCCCTGCGTTTCTTTGGACTTGTAGTCATAAAAAGGTTTTTTGTCTCCTTATTACAAGATTAAATATGCTGTAGCATTATAAACATTATATGGACTGTGTGTCAGAGAGATGCAGTCCGTCACATGCAGTTTATGAAAGCACATAAATGACACTCTGGTCACATATAAACCTGTAACTATCTGTTCAGATAAACTTGACCATATACTGATTCTGAATTTCAAACTAATTAATAATGTACTTATTATTTTAATATTAATATTTAATATCGTAATGTATATATATATATATATATATATATATATATATATATATATATATACACACATACACACACACAATTAAATAATTATTCATGATGAATATATATAAACACTGTTAATTTTGCAGTAAGTACACAAAATTTATTAACATAAAATGTTATATAATAATGCATAAACTCTTAGAAACAAAAAATATACATGCATACACACATATATACATACATTTGGGTTAACATTTAAAAAAATTAATGTATATTTATTTAGCAAGAATGCATTTAATTGATAAAAAGCGACAGTAAGGAATTTAACTTGTCCTTTTGAACTTTTTATTTATCCAAAAATTCAGAAAATCCAAATGATCATGTTTTTCCACAGTAATCTTATAAGCAGCACAACATTGATACTAATACGACATGTTTATTGAGCACCAAATCAGCATATTAAAATGATTTCAACAAGGATCATGTGGAGTAATGGCTGCTGATAATTTTTTACAGTTCGTTTTTACTCCTAATAATCCTAACAAGCCCAAACTTTTGAATGCTAGTGCAAATACGTCGACACAAACACTCCTCCACATCTTAACTATCAGATCTGTATTACCTGTGAGAGTTAGGAGCCAGCAGCACCACAGGAGCCCAATCAGAGCCTTCATTTTAAGCCCAATCCGTATATCCACAGTTCAGCGCCAGCCGTCAGCACTGGCACCTCGTACAAACACACCTTCACGAGCTCTCACATGCACTCACACTAACTCACATGTCCCACAGACTCGGTCCTCTCGCTCACCAACAGCCCAGTGTGATTGTGCCAAACCTTCCCTACCGAACCCTGACATGGTCAACTCATCACTTTTCCCCTCCCTGCAACCTGACTTATGAAAGGCAGCTCTGTGATTGGCTGGGAGCAGAGAGAATTATGGGAGGGAGAAAGGAATGCATGGACTCTGTGGCAGCTCTGGCAGGCACCTGTTGATGGTTTGTGTAAGTGTGTGTGTGTGTGTGGATATTTTTGTGAGAGAACAAAGGGAAGAGGTGGGCACGACTGTTCCTTTCCGGAGGGTGAGAAAGGACAGGAGTGAACATACTCGTATACACACACAATAACACTGCTCACATACTTGTGCGGGGACTTCCCTTTCACACTCGTCTTAATATAACCCAATTATAATCACTAAAGACCAACTCGAAATGCTAATTTTGCCATTTTTTTAATATGATTTTTGACTTATTCATCTGATGCATCTGAATTGGCTTAGTGCCATTCACATGAGGGCATTGTCAGTAATGCTGTCCCCATACACACACACACACACACACACATGCATGCATGCAACAAAGTGGCCAACATGAAGGCATGAAGATTTCACCCTCTCAACATACCCGTCTCTCTGTCTCTGTTCAATTTGTTCTGTCTGTCTTGTGGTAAAGCCATTTGCTATTGCTGCAAGGCGACAGCAGATATACAATCTCTCACATAAACACACACACACACACACACACACACACACACACACTTAGTATCTCACAGTCTATCTAAGAAATTATAATCAACCATGACAACTGGTTCCGGAAGCAAAAGTGCCATTCATTCTGTCAGAAGGGACAGCTAGTGTTCATGTGGCTCAGTGGTAGAGCATTGTGTTAGCAGCGTAAAAGGTTGTGGGTTCAGTTTCCAGGGAATACGTTAGGTAAAAGATGTTAGTCTAAATGCACTGTAAGTCGCCTTGGATAAAAGCGTCTGCTAAATGTATTAATAAAATGTATTTCAAACCTTTAGAAACAGACCTATTGTAAGCTATGAGGTTGTTAATTGATGGTGTGCTAAAATGTTGTGTTAAACAGTGTAATTCCTGGTGAAAAACTACATTAAACATGATGCTCTAAAGAAAACTCCACCACTCAGGGTTGCAACATGTTGCAATATCTTAATATATTTGAATAGATTTGGAGTAAAACATTTTAATTTAAAGTATTTATATATATATATTATATAAAGCAAGTAAGCAATAATATATAAAGCAATTAAGTACTCAGTATTTTTGTCTGATTGTCAAAAATAAATAAACAGTTCAGAAACCAGTGTGCTGAAAAAGTGGCCAGGTATTGTTATACTATATAGCATGCAATGTTCTTGTCATAAGTAACTGTAGAGAGCAGTGTAATATTAGTAATAACGATCATTGCAGTCTGCTGTTTATTGATTTAAAAGTCTGTAAGGCGAAATGCTTACAATAAGCACAAACAGCTGTAAATAAGCTTCAGATAAGTGCAATACAAGCCTGGTCTTCTCTTGTCAATATCTCACTCAAAACATCCCCGAAAACAGATTTCCTCAGAGTTAGGGGGCAGAGTAACTACTGTGCTATCTGGGTTTATTCAGCGTGTTCACTGGCTAATATACACACTTAGTCTTTAAGTGGGTTGATAAATCTCAAGGTTGTTAGAGATACTTTTATAAACCTTTTAAGCCTTATGCGAGTCATTCTGAATCTTCTCTTTTGTGTAAGTCAGTTCACATTAGGCAACGCTCAACAGCAAACTCAAAGTGTTTTTATTTTTAAGGGCAGTGTGGCTTTGACCACTGAACAGACTTCAGGTTAGATTGTTTCTGATTAGTGTTTTTGTAGAAGTAAACCTTGCCTCTCTGTTGTGAGATAAAGAAGACATCACTTTTTTAGAAAAATATACACCACCAATGAAGGTAAATGTGTTTTTCTGCATCTATACAGTTGTTCTCTCTGATAGAGTCTATATAGGTAAGAGGACATTAGCGTCCCAGGATGTAAAAGGTCTGTTTTGTAATCTCTGACAAAAAAGCAGATTTTCAGAACACACTCTTTACTCTTTATTCAGCACACAGAAGTTTCCTTAAAAAAGCGGTCACTATAATGACTAGAATAGCCTCCACACATCACACTGCAGTATCAGAGCAATTCCTTACACATTATTCATCAATGCAAATACACTACTGTTTAAAGGTTTGGGTTTTTGAAAAACTTCATGTATATACTCACCAAGGCTACATTTATTTGATGATGAATGCAGCGCAAAGAAAAAAAATAAATCTGAGCAGGTGAGCCAAACTGAGTTAATTTAAAAAAAAACAATAATGCATATGTGCAAAAACTGATTTAACTGGAACAATAAAGAAAGATATATTACAGTAACATTAAGTGATGCACACAACAATCTCGTAGGCAAAAACCAGAACAAAAACACTGATTTAAAATTCAAATGACTAATGAGTAAAACACAAAGTTAATGAGAAAGCCACTGTTGTACTGCTAATGGAAAAGCAAAAAGAGGAACTGCATAATTTAAAAATGGCAAAAAATGTATTATAATAACAAATCCCACTAAACTCTGTGATAGTAAAGCCATTTTTTACATCTATCCATTGCATTACAACAGAAATATTGTGTGAATGAATTGCTGTGCCCTTTGTGTTGCAGTAAAAGACCATACTCGTGCATAAATACACATCAGTGTTTAACCCTTCTCATGCCAGTGTTATTGAGTCGAAAAGTTTAGGACTAGAAAGAACAACTGTCAGATTTAGGGAAAGGGGTCAGTCGGTGTGGCATTGAAGCTGGCGTCAGCAAAAATGCCCAGTGTCCCGAGGGTGGTAAAAATCACAAAGATCCAGAGGAAGAGTCGATCAACCACCATGGCGACATACTGCCAGTCCTCCTTTAACTGAGGCAGATAGGAAGAGGAAACGAGAGTAGAGAAAGAAATAAAGGGAAAATGAAAAGATGAAGGTGATGGCAAATAGTGAAACCTAGGGAAAATAAAGATTTAGACAGAAGCAGGAAAAGTAACCTATAATTCTGGCACAGTTGGCTATAGTTATCTGTATTCAGTAAATCACTTACAGCCTCGTAATCTTTCTCTGCCTGCAGCTGCTCTGCGATGTACGTGATGGCCTCCACGGCTGCCTTGAGATCTGGAGGAAGGGTGAGGTAATGACTCGGGCCGTCAATGAACTTCCTCAGGTCGGTGCACGGTCCATCAGGCTGGTACCTGCACCACAGGGAATGGAGGAGGAATATCACTGTGCATTACAGCACTTTTATTAAATTCAGAATATGCTTTGCATTATTTTGTATGTGCACTGCTCAGAAGCATGCTCTATATAAACATGCAAACGCTTATGGGATTGCTTAACCAAGGCATTGCAAGGAATAGTGCATGTGCATGTCATTAGCAACACCAAGGTCATGGGTTTGATTCCCCCGGAAATGCATTAACTGTAAAAACATAAACCTTGAATGCAATGTACTGTATGTTGCTTTGGATAAAAGCATCTGCAAAATGCATAAATCTAATATGAATTTTAATGTTATCGTTTGTGGTAAAAAACTAGTTAATGTCCTCATACTAGTAAACTGTCTTTTTTATGTAGAAAACTGTTGTTTTCCATTTGAAGGATTTATTATTTTGTATTCCTGACATAAATTAATACATTTCTGCACCAGTTTTTTTTTTCAAAACAGTGGTCAAATATCAACTCTAGAATCTTTGATCTTTCTAATGATGCACAGTTTGTTCATTTCAAGTGTGATGTTTTAACATGTTGTGAAAGTGAAACAATAATTTGAGGCCACCAGCGATTTCTAAGATGATGAGGTCTCATTAATTAAATAATTAATTAATTTCTTAATGATAAATACTTGAGAAAAGAGTGCAAGTGTTTAAAACCTTTAAATGCATTAGGCTGTGCATCTTTCTTGCTGTGCGTGCACAACCAAATAATCAAAAATGTAAAAAAAATTCTCCAAATCCCTGCTTTCTCCACCCATGTAATCCTTCCAGTGTGCTGATGAAACGCTCATCACGGCTGATGTGTTGCATTCCTCTTTTGTGAATCTGTTAGCTAACATCTGTTTCATTATGAAGCCCCTCTTTCTCTTCATCCATTTTTCCTCTTCCCACCACCAGGGGTCAGTGTGACCCTTCAGTCCTCCCAGCTCTCGTGTCTACTTGTGTATTCAGGTGCAGATACAGGAGTTGATTGCAGGTAGTGTGTGGTTCCCCAGTGAGTTTCAGTGACCTGAGTGGAACCCCATTAGACTGAAACATACGTTAATGCCAGGATGAGAGAAGAGGCGAGCTTTAGCCCAGCTGAGGAGTGTGTGTTAACACATGTGCCTACATCTAGGACTTAAAACAGCATTAATATCATCACAGCAAATCAAAGTCTAAAACATATTGTTAAAATTAATTTAAGTTTTTTTCGTCCCTACAGTTAAGAGCCACAAGTTACCATCAGATGCATATTCAGAATGGCAAAGCTTCAATCTGTTTTACAGGTTTCTGGAGTCAGTGAACATAGTATTTTATCAGTCGTCCTGGGAAAACCATCACAGGATGATAAAACGAGACCTTTTAATAAATAATAAAGTTTGCAAGGTTCAAAGATATCCAGAGTTTATGGTCTTCAAAGGTGCTGGAAAGCATAGGTATATTTTGCATGAATTATTTTGTTTTCCAGAGTATGTCAAAGTAGTTATGGACAAAATCTACAGGAATTTTCCATGAATTGCATTGAAAGTAAATAGATTCATAATTGAATTTTCTATTCATCAAAGAATCCTGAATTCTTCAACACCGATAATAATAATAATACATGCTTCTTGGGAACCGAATCAGCATATTCAGATGATTTCTGAAAGATCATGTGATGCTGAAGATTGTATGAGATTTCAAATGTGCCATCACAGGAATAAACTGCATTTTGAAACATAATAAAACAGAAAAAAATGTTTTTTTTTTAATTGTAGTAATATTTCACACTAATACTTTTTTTCTAAACTTTTTTTTTTCTTTCTAATTAATGAATTAAATGCAGCCTTGACAAGCATTGTCTATCAAAATCGTTAAACGATCTTCCCTTTGAAAGGTGTGGGGTTGGTAAATGTCACATTTAAAATGCAAACTGTGGTTATATGTTGTTATATAGTTATATTTTACATATGTTGGGTCAGAATAAGTTAGATGGCAATAGTCAAAAGTCTTGCAAATGTGTTAAATGAATTAAACAAAAGGTCAATGGCATCCTCCGTTGGTCTTTTCTCCCTCTTCTGTACGTCAGCGAACACAGATGACTAATCAGGAAAGACTAATTTGACTAAAACATGGTGGCAATGACACGCTATAAAACCAATTATAAAGCAAGATACCGCTGCCTCATCGAATTTCTTCCTCATCTTCTCCTTCTCTCCTGTCTGTACATCTCCTCCCGTGTCTCTCGAGCCTGATGCAGGGCAGGTCTAATGTGTCAGAGCCAATTTGTGCTGATCGTTTTTATTTTAGTGATGATTTCTTCTTTTTTCCTCACTCCCCATACAAACACACACACATATATATATATATACCCCAGACGCACACAACTCGCTGAGAGAGAAATTCCCTGGTTGAGCTGATTTACAGTGTAGAAGAGAGAGCGTAAGGATTAATCAAACCCTAAGGCTTTTAACTGTGCTCACACGCATACAGTGGGCTCCACGACTATGAGACCAGCATCCAAAATGTCGCTATTTAGCATTTTTCTAATTAAACGGGCTACAGTTTTTCATCACAAAATATATTATCAGCAAAACAATTACAGTTCAAATTTTAATTAAAAGTTAACATGAATTTCAAAATATTGCTTTAAAGCAGCAGAACTTGCATGAACTCCACTAAAACCTAATCGAAACAAGACATTTTACCCTAAAAAAAGTATGTCACATGATCGATGCTACATAATTAGTTACAGTGGCATGCGGAAGTTGGGGAAACCCTTGCAGAAACTGTGAAAATGTGAAGAATATTCAAGAAATAAAACAGATCATACAAAATTCATGTTATTTTTTAATTAATTTAATACTGTCCCGAGTAAGTAACACTGAGGACAATTGAGGCGCTCAAACACATCTATTAAAAAAGGTTCAAACGTTCACTGATGCTCCAGAAAGAAACAAGATGTATTAGGAGTTTGAAGATCAATGTAAATTGTATTCATTTGTGTTCCGGGACACATACAAGCATCTTCTGTTGCTTACAAAGGGCAGAACTAAATGATAAATATATATATATATATATATATATATATATATATATATTTCAACAAAATGAGAAAAAATTGGCCATCTTCATCATGATCAAAAGTTTTCAACCCCCCAACTCTTAATGCATCTTGTTTCCTTCTGGAGCATCAGTGAATGTTTGAACCTTTTTTAATAGTTGTGTTTGAGCGCCTCAATTGTCCTCAGTGTGAAAAAAAAAATGGATCTCAAAATCATACAGTAACTCCTGGCAAGGGTTCAAATATGCAAAGATGCTTAAACCTGAATAATCTGCAGGCCCTGAAGGATTTTTCTGAAGAACAGTTCTCAGTTTAATTGTTCGGGACAAACAAGGGACTCATTAACACCAATCACAAAACAGAAAGACAGTCGAGGATCATCAGGTAACAGCACACAGTACTAAGAACCAAGGGTTCACAAACTTTTGAATGGGGTTGGTTTAATCATTCCAGCAATATTTTTTTGTGTTGTGGACTAAATGTAAACATCTTTTATGTACAATATCTTACTGAATAAAAAATAACATGCATTTAGTATGATCTCTCTTAAAATTATTCACATTTTCACAGATTCTGCAAGGGTTTCCCAAACTTTCACATGCCATTGTATGTGATGAGCAACCTAGAATCTGTGTGGAATGTAAAAGATAAAATTTTTACGTCCGACCATTCATTTTTTCCATAGTTCTAAAGCTGGTCCAGATTTAGATTTTGAATCCCAAACTTTCATTGTGGCATTTGACATGACTGGGGTCTTTAAACATGTCTCCAAAATAATCATAATAACATTACCAATCGGTGACTGAATACTTATTATTGTGTACCTGCGCCCAATCAGTTCTCTTCTCCCTTCTGTCCGAATTGACCCCTTTGACCTATGACCCCACTGATCTGTGACCTCCAGATAACCTGAGGAGCTCGCTCACCTGTGGGGTTTGGGGAAGAGGAAGTTGGTGTTGTTGGGCTTGCGGATGAAGTACTCATCGGCCACTCTGCTGATGGCTTGGATGTTCTCCTTTTTGGCAGGTTTCTCAAGAAAAAGAGGGGTCTCCACTTTGGGCCGCAGCATCCCCAGGTATGGAGGCAACATGTGGATGAAGATCTAGAAGAAATGTAAATTTACAATCGTATAAGTTCTACATTAAATGTCATATACTGTAATAACAGATGTTGATTCACTCAGAATAAGTGCTGTGTGTATGATTTTTCGAACTGTACGTTTGTTATTTGGCCAATTCTCTATTCACAGTGGAATAATACTTGTGTAAGCGAAACGGTAATTCTAGTGCACTTTATAGTCCTCGCTTCATCTGCATGACTTCACAAAGACTCTAAAAGAAAGAGACAGATTGCACTTGGCCAGCAAATCATCTTTCAGCCTTGCATCACACGTCTGTTTTCACGTGGCCTTGCTGTCATGAGGGAATATCCTGCAAACTGTACCCAATGTCAGTAAAGAAATGCTGATTTTTTATTATCATCTTTAGAAATGTTGCCCACTTGTGATTGGGTAGCTTGAAGCTGGTGTTAATAGAAGGTATAAATGGGTCACTGTGGTGATAATGAAGAGGCCATGGCTTTAATACGTTTAAATAATGTAGAGCTCACAGCCATTGATAAAGGTTAATTGTCTTAACACAATAGGCTGCTTTTTGGAAAGATGCTGTTATTTTGCTGTACAATCTCTTTGCTAAACTGAATTGTTGTCCATTTTGAACCATTAAGTATTTTTCATTTTCTATCATTTTTTCATAAGTTTTTATAATCGGCAGACGGGGATTTTTTTGGTGTGTCCGGCAATAAAAAGGAAATGCTATTGTCATTTTAACAATGTAGCTGTCAATTTGTTGAAAGCTGCTGACTCCACATAATTTTCACAAAAGGATGTGTATCTCTTTACAAAAGCAGAGTGACTGTGTTTTGCCAATGCTTATTTATTCTCAACCCAAAAAACCAAATCCACCCCACAGAAAGGACTGTATTCATCAAGCATAATTCCAGTTTGTAGCAAGCAAGATCATATGCTACTGTATATTATATTTTTGTACTGACCTTGCGCACCCAGAGGGGCATTTGGTGTGTGTTGGGGGAGCGATGGTGAAGGTTGAGCACCACTACGCTGAGGATGACAGAAAAGGTGACCAGGATCATGGTGAACATCAAGTAGTTGACAATAATGGGAACACCCAGAGATGTTTCTGGGACTTTGTTGGCAAGCAGAAGCAGGAAGACAGTTAAAGTCAGCAGTACGTTGATGGAAAGACCCATCTTCTCCCCTGAAAGGGAAAAAAGAGCTCTTCTTGATCTATTCATGCATACACTTACATAGTTTTAATGTGTTTTTTTGGGGGGGATTAGGTTAACTGTACAATATATAATGGACTTAATAGAACAGAATGCATAAGCTGTGCAATTAGCTTGTACTAATGATCCCTTCATGATTTGTTCCTCTTTTAACTGGTAGAATTACAAGACTGAAAGACTGTTTAACTGTGCAGGTATAAAATGATGGAAAATAATAAGACATTCATTAGTTCAAGGTCAATAAAACCCAAATCGAATGAAATGGCCATTTGTATTGACGTTCATTCATTTTCTGTGCATAAGAGGACTTGATTGATTTAACCATTAGTAACAGATCCTGGCATAGGTTTTTACCCGCATCAGGTGGCAAGTAGAAGTTAAAAATGGCGATGATGGTGATGAGGATACAGGGCAGGATGATGTTAAACACGTAATACATGGGCTTCCTCTCGATGATCAGGTAGAAGGTGATGTCCTCATACAGGTCCTCTCGCACATTCTTCCTAGAAACCCTGTGACGAATATGCCATTCTCCACTCTCTGGGATGAGAGACCAGAAAAACTGCACCATTGTCATTTTGAGTGAATTTAAGCAGTCTAATACAATGGGCAATTTTTTTAAATGTAACAGTTTGATGTAAAATATCGCATTTAAAGCATTGCATGCATTTCTAGGTGTCTGATATCTTAATGATCATGAATGTGAAGGGGTAGTGCCATTACCACTAAAGCCTGTGTCATAGACAATCTCCCGGATTTCATTTCCTCTCTTATCAAGGCCATGCTGCAGATCCACTTCTGAGGAATCATATGTATATGAGCGGAAAACCATGGTGCAATTTTGCCAGTCGAAAGGAAAGTATGTCACCTGCAGATGGAGAAAAAGGTCCCGTCAGTGTGTGCGCTTGTCTGATGAGCATCTTTCCTCTCAGATCTTCCTTTAATCATCTCTCTTTCTACTTTTCACACATGCAAAGACCAGACGGAACATCAAACGCAGCCAAACTAGAGCGAGGCCAAACAAAAGCAGCAATCCAAATGAGGAGGGGGAAAAAGTTCACAAAACAAGTACAAACGAATCAGACGGAACGGAAGAGATCCTTACTTATATGAGGTAAAGCAGACTTTGTCAACAAGAAATTCTCCCCAGCAGTGTCCTACAGTAATATATTCAGTGCAGTAGTTGTGCTGAGTATAAACACTAGCGATTTAATGCATGATTGAACTTCTCATGATTTTCCACTTCAATACAGTATTTAAATGTCTCATCCATAACGGACTCTTATTGCTAAAGTATTTACAGAAAGGTGCTGAACATTCATCAACAAGAACAATACAGAAAAAAAATGAGTGATCAAAACAAAACATTAAAGCATTGATGATAGGGGAACCCATAAAATTAAAACACATATTGCATTGCAGAATTTACCTTGACCCCGCAGGAACTCTTGTAAAGTGCTGGTGGGGTCCACGTCACACGGCCGTTACTGTAAGCCTGCACATGGACCTGTAGAGCTACACCAAACACGCCATCATTGCTGCTCACACACACACACACACAAAGGTTTTTAATCCAGGTAGACTTGTATATCATTTCCAAAAATGTAAACCTTTAAATTAATGCAATTTAGATGGTTACACTGTTGCTTTTCCCCCTGAAAGTCCAAAAGTGTCCACACTGACAAACTAAGAAAAATAAAAAAATATGCATATGTGCTTTATAAGTACTAAACAGACCATATGTTAATAATAGGCATGCTAATAAGCAATTAGTTACCGTAATAGTGAGAATTGGTCCCTATACTAAATTGTTACCATAATTTACAATGTAAAGTCTTGTATTAAATTAAAAACATGCATCATATTCCACTCCATAATGTTCAAATGTTCATGCTCAAATGGAGTCTGTAACTAAACTAAACATAAACTGCACATTCAACAATACTGGCATGTTTTCTATCAGTATGAACAGTTTGGACAGATTGGAATCACTTTAAAAAAAATCCTGAAACTGACTGCAGATTGTAGCTTTGTCATCACTGCTGAACCATTATTATTAGATATTGAACACTCATCATCACTGATTATTTGGCTCTAGTTTAATGCACTCATCATGGACTCTGCGTTATGTCTTCGAGAACAATATGAGCTTCTTAAGACGCCTGTGAGGTGCTGAATGCATTGGATGTTTCTCTGTGTGCTGATAGCATGCAATTTTAAGAACATTACTGAGTAGACCAGAGTACTTAAAGGGATAGCTTGCAAAAAAATAAATAAAAAAAATATCACGGAAAGTCATTGTACTGGCACATATTTAAATTTAGGGTCTCAGGTGCTGGGAAATGCCATTGGCTCTTTATCATCTTGTAATGTGTATGATTTACACGCTTGAATTCCCACACGTTCCTGACACAAAGCTTTTATATGACTCGGGACACAGTGTACAAAGTGTATGGACTTCTTCTTTATTCTGTCCTTTCAGGAGCTTGGCAGCCTCTAATCGTTGTTAACTTGGAGTTACTGACACTGTCAAATTATGTTATTTTATCACATCTTGAATGGTTGTTTCACAATAGGTTAGAGTAATACCTACAATTCTGATACTGTAGATCAACCATTTGAGCCCTAAACCATACAGCACTGGTTTATAATCCTCACAGGACACAAACCAGGCCTTTAAAACGTCCTATCTATTACAGTAATGGTGCTGTGGGACTTGAAGATGTCCCTCATTGAACAGTGTGTGTGTGTGTGTGTGTGTGAGTGTGTGTGTAGGAGTTAACGCAGCACCAGCAAGGCTGCTAGAGGACAGCAGTGTTGTTTAATTGGCTATAAAGCAGAGATGAATGAAGGAGGGAGGATATTTACACCAGCAGTGATGGGGGTCTACCTGGACATTACAGTGAAAGTGTGTGAGAAAGGAAAGCAGACTTCTCTTGACAAGCTTCACAAAAGCTTTGATGATTTCTGTTATTTCTGCTGTTCTAGCAGAAACTCAGCAAAGGCTCTCTAAGATAATGTGCCCCACACTCATAGGCTCTTTGAGATAATATGCGAAGCAACACACACACACAAACACAACTCACTTATTGATGAGAACAATATCAGGAAGCCACACTTTTCCAGACGGGATACGCAACACATCAATTCCCCCAAACTCTTTTGGGTTCCAGGAGAAGCGATAATCGTTCCACTCCTGCAAGAGCACAAAAAGGTGTGTGTGTGTGTGTGTGTGTATCCGTGTGCCGATAAATGAAGGTCATCGTAGAAGTTCATCACTTAATCAAATGATTTCAAATAATCTGACTTGTGTCATTAATTATACCAAATGCAATATCTCTGCACATTTGTTCATTCATATTATCAACAGGATTTGCATAATTTTTCATTTTGCATTCAAAGTTACTGTATATTGATCCTAGTTCTTATTGCCAAAGTTCGTCTTGTGTGGTAATTTCAGCGCAGGAAATTGTGATGATAGATGAACTTTTCCTCAATGCAAATAAAGCTTTATAAATTTGAACTGTGCTCAAGACGTTATTTCTCAAAATGACACACGGGAGCCAGAAGAAGAAATTGTGCTGACTTACCAAGTTCATAATAACAATAGTGTTCATCTCCTCATCTTTCATGTTCTAGAACACAAAAAGCATGAAAATAAAAAAACTAATAAAAAGTTCATTAACTTAAGAATGGACATCTGTGAATTAGTGTTCCTGTGGCTCAGTGGTAGAGCATTGCATTAGCAGTGCAAGGTTGTGGGTTCGATTCCCAGGGAACATGTTAGGTAAAAACTGTTAGCCTGAATGCACTTTAAGTCGCTTTGGATAAAAGCGTCTGCTAAATGCATCAATTTCATTTTAAATTTAATTTGGCCACAGCATGATTGCAAGTGTGATGTTTCTTTCATACAACTGTTCAATAAATGAGAAGTCATGTATTGAGTAACTAGCTTTTAGACACAGTATGGAGAAGTATTTAGTTTATATTTACTCCACCTATAAGAACAGCTGCAAAGAAATATCAGCAATCTGGACATTACAGAACCATAAAATGAACTTCAGGATGCAACATCTTCAAGTAATTTCAGCACTACGCTATTTTGGGTAAGTTACATCATATACAACATTTTAGAGGAGTCTATGTAACAATTAGGTTGAAAATGAAATGGCTCCACCTCCATAATGAATGTAAACAACACAGTAACTACCAAACACTATATTATACTAGGAATGTATTTTGTTTTTCTTGACAGCTGATGAAAAACAAGAGCGTATCTATGAAGAAGGATCCCCAAATTCTCTGCATCTGATGTTAGTTTAGAGTCAAGACAAATAATGGGAACCCTGGCTGCAATGAGAGAAGGGGGTGATGGGGTATGATTAGAAGACATGGGAAAGACCTGCTCAGATCAGTACACAGTCCTCAATGCTATTTAAAACTAGTGTAGGAATGTCAGCTGTCCCAGTACAGAGCACACACATTTGGGGGATGGTACCACCGTACCACTCATACAGTCATTGTATATACATTTTATATGATTAATATACATTTAATGATTTCAGTGTGTGGATAGCAGGCTGAATACAGTTATTTGGGATGATACATTAATGCCGTTTCATTATGTATCTGGTTTCGGACAAACACTTGATTGCTCGAGCAAAATCCATGTGAAATCACTTTTTATAAGCCTGTAGAAAAGGTCATGTTCCTTTTTATTCAGAGCAATGAAAAGACCTTGATTATAAACTAACTCGGAGACATTTGCGAAGACACAAATCTGTGTGTGCACTGTTACCCGAGAGCTGGTTATTAAAGCCCTGTTTTAGGAAGTGAAGGATACCATGAGCTGATTCACATACCAATGCCACACACTGAACAGCTGAACCTACGTCAGACTTGGTTCAAACTAGCTTTTAATTATGGGCCGACAAAGAAACTGAAGCAGTTTTTTCTTCTGCAAATTTAACCTAAATAATTAATAGCATTTCATAAGGGGCATGACTCCCATGTTTTTTGACTCCCTCTTTAAGAATCACAGCATTACACACTGAGACACAATGGGTTATTTTGCAGTCAGCGAATCATAACATTTTTGCCCCTAATAACATTAATAATGATGCAAATAAAACATAAATGTCAAGTCAGACTTATTTTTATAGCTCTTTCCACAATACACATCACGCTGTGTTGTTAAAGATGAAATACACTTTAATAAAATAATAACTGAATATTAATATTAATGGAATGTGCCTTTTAAACTACATACAGTAACTATGTGTGTTTGTATGTTCGTACCAGGCTGAGAAATGATGAGAGGGTCATGCCTATCCTCACAACGACCCTTTCCTCTGGGCTCCGTGCGGGACGCACTTTAACATTGTATGAAGAAAACAGTTTCTTCATCAGCCGATTTTCTGCTTCTGATGCATCTGGAAAAGATGTTGTTGTGTTTCTGAGAAAGAAAAGATGACTACAGAAGCACAACTCTCTCCCACCCTTCAATCTTAAGAGTCTGGGTTAAAGCCCAGAAAGTCTTGTGTAGGGGGAAATCGTTGAATACAGCTCTGTGCAATGATGGATGGATGGATGGATCTAAAAATCTGAGGCTCGGGGTGTTCTTAGACCTGCATCATGCACAGTTTTGAGGGTGACTGTTTACTCCACTCACCCGGCCATCGCTGATGTTTTTATGCATCACGTCTGCCGTTTTTTCCCCGCAGCTTTTGAAGGTTAGCCGCATCTATAAGCGGCCTTCTAGGGGTGCCACATTCATCAAGTCTCGCCAGCTCGAGCCCTCCAGAATACAAACTGACAGTTACAAACGACACGCATCACCCCATGCGCCACCTTCATTACCAACCAACGGCTGCTGATTTGAGCATATGTACACATTTACAGCAATTTTACTGTTTTGACCGTCTTTTCTTGTGAGTTATAACTTTAAGTGGCTTTAACTCCAAGAAACCCCAATCCTGTATTCCAATTTTAAGAGACAGTATCATGGGAGAAACTATAGGGAAATTAGAAATCTTATTTATTAATTTTTTTTTTCGTATGAGCATTTAAACGTTGAAATAAATGAGGCCTTACATTGAGTATGCCATCTGCTGCTCAACAGTCCCACTGAAAGCTTCCCTAAAAAATTACCACAATTAACCTCCCGGAAACACCTTTAAATCAACTTTTAATATAAAGAGTTCCTGATGACAGTATGACTTGAGGTTAATTTACTGTTTTCCCATGGGTACTTGTAAAAACTACTCTTTAGGAAATGTCCCTTTTATGTTACATCAGTTTGGTACCATTTTTACAGGTGGTAAATTCTTTTGACTGACTCGTCCTATCATACTTTCTGTCCTATGCTTCCTTTCACACAGTCATTAAAGTATACTTCATTCACACCATTATTGTGACACACCATGGTAACATTTGGTTCAGTCAACCAAATAGTAAACAATGGCAGATGCATGTTTCAAATCAATCTTAGGGTTTTTTAATTAAAAATACTTCAGAGCTATAATGTATGCTAAGAACACCATATACACGAAGTATGGCTTTACATTAATGACTGTAATATCTATCCAAAGTGTGATTAATAAATATATGGCACTCTCATGAGGTTTTGTGCCAATTCCTAATGTAGATTTATGGAAGATTTAATAATTTCACAGTAATCTCAAAATATGGCTGTTATTTGACCTTTCCCCACTGTGGTGAGTTACAGTAATTTAGCCTCTGTCATGGTAAGACCTCTGTTTATCATACAGTATAGCATACTGTAAAATAACGCCCTGGGATTATCTATTAAAATGAATGAAAAGATATGCAAATTACAGTCTTAAAGCTTACTAGTAGTGAGGAAGATAGATTTAGATTTTGTGAATTGAGTAAAAATGTTGTGGAATAATGTTAAAATAATATTTTTTTATGCATTGTTTGGAGAGCTATACTAAAATTCACAACTGATTTACTATCAGCTAATCATATCAGATCACAAAAAAATAAAAAAATAAAAAATAATAATATGAAATCAGATCACGCGTGACGTTACTGTAAAGTTTACCGCGCGTTCACACGTGCGCGGCTGCGCGCAATTTTGGAAACCTAAACTTACCTGCTATTGCGCTCAGGCCACAGAGGCAGCAGGTGAAAATAAACCAGTTCTCCGCCTTCATGGCGATTAACCTAATAAAATCACGGTAATATCTTCATAGAAAGTAAACGTGCGGGTATATCCGTTTCTGTTCCAGCACACACAGCTGGCGAGAATTCAGACAGCTGTCACTGAGCTCGGATTACAGACACGACGCACGCGGCTGTGCGCGCACACACTCTTGAGTTCACGCGCCTAAAATAAACTTCGTCTAACATTATTCCCTCACATATCTTAAAAAATAATTAATGTTTCATATACTTGAAATAAGTATGGCCGAATATATTTAATTTAAAATGGAGTAAAACGGTAGTAGCCTACTGTGAAAAAATATTATAATTTTAAATAACTAAGCACCAAATCAGCATATAAGAATGATTTCAGAAGGGAAGCTGAAAATTTAGCTTTGGCACCACAATAATATTACAATACAATACAATACAATAAATAAATAAATAAATAAAAAACACCAGTTGTCTAAAATGCTATAATACTTCAAAATAATTACTGTTTATCGAATAAATGCAGCCTTGGTGAGTTTAAGAGACTTATTTCATAAACACTATACTTGCAGTAGGCCTATATATACCTATACATTTAATTTCATATTTTAATTTATAACTTAATTTGTAACAATATTTTTTTTCATCAATACTTTTTGTCAAAAAACATGATCATATCTACAACTTTCAGCAGTTGCATGGGATTTCTGAAAATTTTAACGAATTTATGCCAATTTGGATGCAGAATCTGTGGAATTAAAGACTTTAAACATATATTTTTTTTGTATGATAACCACTACTGTGCTGTTTTTGCAGTGTACCAATGACATAAGGTAAAGGGCCTGCATTTTATCACAAATCCCTTTCTAGAGACTAAAAGAGCTCATGCTTGGTACATGTAAATGTAAATTTGATCCCATATGACATTTGACTTTCTAAAAGCACCCACTGACACATTCAAAATCATGGACATTTCAAACTATTTCCTGCATCCCACAAAAGAGGCAGAATGCCCATGTCGACCCACATTGAGCTCATCACTGAGAGTCTTCCCCCAATGTGCTTTTTAAATAAGGCAAAGTGTATGATGTGTTTGAAACCACGCCAGCATATTTATACAGTTCTGGGGTGCTTTTGGCTCAAGAGGAGTAGTATTAATGTGCAGTACTTTTATGTAATTCACCAGAGCTGTTAAAATGAATTATGCAGCTTTATCCCACCAATTAGATTAAAGGATTAGATTTATTCTGCTGCTCGAGTGTTGACACTTTGATGGGCCTTTAGAAATCAGAGGGCAGGAGATTGCTGAAGATTTTTTCCACACAGTTAGCGGGATAAAAGATGGAAATCGCTCTTTAGCGAAGCCTGCTTTTGCGTGGGACCAAAACAAAAGTCTCCAAAATGTCTCCTGTTCATCTTCACTTGAGCACTCCGGTCGAGCCGTGCTGTGCTTAAGTAATGGCGACGGCCCACCACATTCACTGTTTGGTCCCCAGCCAATTTAATCATTATAGAAGTCAACTTAACAACCCATAACTAATGCTGACTCGCCTGTAAAATTCAATTGAGACGACAAACTCTGGCACTCACCTGAGCGCCAATTAAAATGCTTTACTTTAAATAAGGGCTTTGAATGATACATGTGAATGGCTTTTTTGTCATGACAACTCTCAAAGTGATTGGCATGGTAATGTACATAACAGTGTTAATGTATTTGGTCTAGATTTGGTCGGAATAGATTTGCAGAGTAAATACCAAGACTTGGTAATGCCAATACATCAATAACATGCTGCGGTAAGCATGCAAGAAATATTGCTGCTTAAAATAAAACATACATGAAATAAACCCTATAGTATACATGAATCACCTCAGATCAAATACAGGTGGAGCTGGGGAAGAGGAAGGGTTTCTGAAGCAAGCTGCACTGCTACGCCAAGCTCTAGTCATATATTTGAATATTGAGCAGCGAGCTCATTGGCTACCAATACAAGAGAGAACCAATCAACTGTGCCCTGTGATAATGATGTCATTTTTTTCAGATTGAGTTAGACCTAACTCTGTATTTGTCACAGACTTACCAGAAGAATGTAAAACAAATCACACTTTGGTTTTATAATCATACAAATATATTAGTTTTATTCAATAATATGTCTTCCATAGACTTATAGAAATAGATACAGATTCTATTGCAAATGCAGGGCTTAGAGTGTATGCAGAATAGAGTATTAAGAGTAACAGTGAGTTAATAAATACTAAACAGGAATCATCCTCCTCATCATTTTTTTTCATTTACATTTTTAATGTGTCCAGTAAATATTGGTTCATGCATGACTGTATTGTGTTGTTCTTTCAGATGTGCCATTTCCATCCAAGTTGTCCAGTTTATGTCTTTTCGTCTTGTGACATGGGGAAACCAAAGTTTGAGGGATTCTGTTCAGACTGTCCCGGTGGTTATTGGTTTCTGTAGCTATAAAAATTAAAAATAGTGTCATCGTGGCTTTGACTGGAAGACCTTTGCTTTGTCTTGGATTGGAAGACAAGAAAAAAAAGTAATATGGTTTAGTTTCCTTTCTTTTGGAAGACTCAGTTACAATAAATTGGATAATCCATGCAGAACATACAAAAATTATGGAATTCTTCTGATATAAAGCAGACTTTCATTGTCCAAAAGCAAATATTTTTAGTATCCACACAGTTTAGTGTGTACATTTTGTGTGTTACGTCGACAGCAACTAACCAGTAGTCAGTTTTGCCGCAGTAGATTCCCATCAGTGTCCATTGAGGATAAAAGATCATGACCTCTGTTGTCTGGTAGAGCAGGGATCAATGTTCATGACACAGACCAAGAGTTCTGGCCTATCGATCTTCATCACTAGTTGTGTTTTTGATCTTCCCAAAGTCTTCCCAAAGCACAGTAAGCTAAACTGTGTTCAATGGCAACTCATATCCACAGTTTCACCATTTTATACCAAAAAAAGCAACAAAACAAAAAAAACGAACAACAACAGACATGACATAAGTGACACAAAAACTGCACCCACCCACATTTTAGACAGTAAAAACAGTTAACATTGGTTCATGTTTAAAAGCTTCACGTGATTATGACCGCAAAATCAGCAGAAATGGGACAAAGAGAGACTCGATTTAAATTTTGGCCATTCAGTAAATAAATAATGATAAAAAAATGATGTCTTATATCCTGTGAGATGGGGAAGCCAAAGTTTGAGTGATTCTGTTGAGTTTTACAGTTTAGACAGTAGAACTGGTTAAAAATAAAGTTAAAATCAGTTTATGTTTCATATGATAAAAGTGTCTGAAGAGACAGAACAAGATGGGACTGGAGCCACTTATATTTAAACTTTGGCCATTCACAGATAACAATAAATAAATAAATAATAAGCATTATTAATGAAATATTTACCTTCCAATTGGATTATTTGGGAAGCCAAAAAGAATGGAGATTGGGAAGCCAAAGTTTTGAGTTTTACAGTAAAAATCATTCAAATTGGTCCATGTCACATGAATAAGGATTCAATTTAAACTTTGGCCATTCAAAATAATAACTTTCATAAATTAAATTTGTATCATTATACCTTTATTCAATTTAAAATAATAAAACAACTAAATACACTAAGTTTATTTAAAAACAAACCAACAAATAAACAAAACAAAAACTGCATTTGTGACTGCATTTCAGATCATCTCACATAAAATTGACCCCGGGGAGACAAACATCATATCTCTATACAGCCAAATAAACAGCGGTTAAACTCTAAACTAAAGGTTACCTCCCGGGGACCATGGGAGAACACTGTGATTATCCTGAAGCTGGGATGGAGCTGAGGAACTCCGATTTCTAAAGGTCACCCTCTCAACACACATCTGCTGAGAGACTAAGACCCCACTGCTGTGTATGCAATGCAGATGTGGTGTGAGTCTGTGCGTTTAAAGTGAGTTTCTCTCTCTCTCGTGGTCACACACACACACACACACACACACACACAGAGGCAATGACATTCAGCTGAGGGGAAGCGTGGTACATTTGCACAGTGCTGTTGTGAGGGCTAAGAGATGTATCCTGGGGGACGAGACTTTGGTCGAAACATGGGAGGAGGGTTGAGTTTTTGTCTTTTCTGCTGCATTGCAGATACAGGGTTGGGGCTACTCCTCAAAGTCACACACACACAGAAAGCAATTACAGACACTGACAATCAGTAAATACAAGGACTCCTCTGCAGCTTAACAATTCTCTCATGTAAAATAATCACACCACTTCTCTCAATTTAAAGTGATTGACCCTTCACAATCCACCTAACAGAAGCAGTAAATTACACTTTAACAGGTAAGTATGTACTTTGATGTCTGGAAATATTGGTGTTGTTTACATGCACTGCTGTTAATGCTGTTGGGCTTAGGTCTGACTGTCTTTTAAAAGCCCAGATAGCAACATAAAATATGTATATATGACACAGCAAACCACTCTGAGAAACAAACAAGCCAATACACAATTTTTTTTTAAATGTGATGCATTATAGACTGTATAGAAGCCCATTTCCACCATTGTATAAAAATAAAAAAGGTTAATTGTGACTTTTCATCTCCAAATTCATATTTTTCCCTTTCATTTGCAAGGTTACATCATGCAATTTTGACTTTTCTCAGAATTGCGTGATATTTCTTCGCTATTGCAAGTTATGAAGTCAGAAGTAAGAGATACAAGCTTGCAACTGCGGAATTCAGAACTGAAAGTCGGAATTGCGGGATATTTTAATTCTAATTATAAATCTGATTTTTTTTCCTCGTAATTCTGACTTAATATCATGCAATTGTGACATTATAACTCTCACAATTCTGACAGATTATATCTTGCAATTGTGTGAAATATAAACTCGCAGTTGCAAGAAAAAAAAAAGTCTGAATTGTCGGATTAAAAGTTGCAATTACCTTATTTATTTTTATTCAGTGGTGGAAACAATCTTCTGTGAAACACACCACTAACAGCAAACAATACAAACGTAGATGCTTAGGTACTTCCTAAAAATGTAGACTGATGCACAAATACAAAAAAAAACAAAAAAAACAATGCGTATAAGCAGCTAAAAAAATGACAGTGAATTTACATGATTTGCTATAGTGATGATGTGTGTTAGCATGACGCTAAGAAATTAGCAACAACGAGTCACTGTCACTGTGGAATTTAGCCTCAGCTCACGTTTATCGTTAACATTACAGCAGCGCTCAACTCATGAGGCATGTGAGAGAACTTAAGCAGCATTTTATGCATATAGTGTGTCAACAATGCTGACTCGTTCAATATTCAATACAAAGTGAATCTCACAAGGTTTGCTACATGAGGACAGCGTGATTGAAAATATTTCTAAACAGCTCCAGACATATGTCTGATTTAAACCACGTGGTTTTAAGGTTTGCTAAGGTTTTTGCTATTCAGACCTAATTTGATTCAGAAATGGCAAAAACTACAGAACAAAGCAGATTTCTGATGCTTGTCTGAACAAAACCAATAAGTCTGTATTGTTTAATCTATTTGAAATAAACCGGAGGGAAAAGTAACACTGTTTTTAAAGCATTTATCTTTAATAGGTGATGGGAAGCGGGGGGACCTCACAGTGTTGATGTTACATTTAATTATTTCATTAAGCACTAATACCGATGAGCAGTGCATACTATCATTTGCAGAAAGCTTTCTAATTGCACATTGTAAATATTACTGCTTTAGTAATCAATTTTATGTGCAATATGTGTAACATAAACACTGTAAGTCCCCACCCAATATATCAGTGTAAAGAAAGATCAATCTGTTAATATGCTGATTATAATCGCACAGACTAACTCTGTCCCATAACTCAACATAACAACATTATTTAACATCTTTATGACCTTGCACCCCAAATACTCATCAGCTGACTGTATGAGTAAATATGCCAATTACGATAAACAAATAGATTCACAAATGCAATGCAGTGAGAGACATATGCATGAGTGATGTCCGACATTTAAAGAAAATAAGAAGCATAAAAATAAGAAATGTGATGCACAAAAATGTCAGTTTAGCAAATTTAGAAAACTGTACTTTACGAGGTCATCTCTTACAGTGTTTTAATGCCCTGGATCTTCTGAAAAGCATTAGCCCTTAGCTTTCATCTTCTGGCCTCTGTGTTTATGGCTGAAAAAATAGCAGTGAAATTGAGAGAGAAGCACTTAGCTGTGCACAGAGAGAGGTTTAATGAAAATAATAGTTACACCACCCGATCTGGCCCTTATGTGCATGCCAAATATATCAAAGCAAGGAAAGTGACCAATTTTCTTTTTTCTTTCCTCTAACATTATGTTGTACAGACGTTCACAATCATCTCAAACTGACCCAAAGCAAACCATTATGATGTTATGGTGTCAATTAGACATATCTAAAGTAATGAGCAGTAGAAATATCTCCTTTTATATTGGATTAGAAAGCCCTTACAATTACAAGAGCCTTTTTATTGAGTAAGTTAGCACAAGCCCTTCCATGACATTTAGAAGTTTGAAAGGCTAGAAGTGAGACATTTTAAAGCAACTATCAATGTCATGGTCTAATTGTGATTAAACCGAATGAATAAACCATGGCATGCTAATCAAAGCACAATTGTGGCTTTGTTTCAGCGTGGCAACCAGTTGCTAATTCAGAAGTTTTTTTTGTCTTACCTTTCTTGTCTGTGATTACAGCATTATAGACCTTCAAAACTTTACCTGAATAGCCCTTCAGATAACATAGAAGCTCAAACGTAAATGATGTGGACAATGTAAGACTTAAGAAAAGTTCGAGTCTGAGATTAGCATTGCTACTTGCAAAACAAACTATAGTTTATGATGGAAATCAAGATGTAGTCTTATTGATGTGTACCCAGAAGCTACAGAATGAGATTTCTCAGCATTGAGCAATGAGCATTTTGATTCAGCCCCCCTGAAAAACAATCTGCTCGGGACGTTAACCGCAAACACTAACTTCTGTAATGGGGATTGTGAATTACCTGCGGGCGCTGCTGTGATTTGCGGTAAGGAAACTGTAATCTTGGAAATATTGACATCCTGATCTAAATGGGGAAAAATTTAGTAAATATTCCAGAAGTCTCAAATTTCTTTAGCTATTTCCACTTTGGTCTTAATAACTTTGTTTCACCTAATAATGCATTGCTGGAGGGGGCTGAATCTATAATTATCATAGATATAATTTCCTCAAAACCAGGTGCACGGTATGAGAAATGATTCAACTCAGCAGGAGAAAAGTTTGATTTTTTGCACTTAGTTTGCACTTAGTTTAAGCTTTGGACTTGATATCACAGTGAAGATATAACCAGCGAGGGAATGTTATAACTATACCAGAACCGAAAAAAAACCTCTAGATTAAAAATCAAAAGCCAGATAAAATACTCCCTAATAATTATGTATCTAAATAGGGAACATTTTCTACCTCCAAAATTGTATCATGCCCTACCATTTAAAAGTTTGGGGTCAGTAAGATGTATGAATATATATATATATATATATATATATATATATATATATATATATATATATATATATATAAACAATTTTATTCAGCAAGGATGCATTAAATTTATCAAAAGTGAAAAAAAAAGAATTTTCCATTTTAGAATTTTCCATTTATCAAAGACTCCTGAAAAGTAGCATGATATTAAGCAGCAAAATATTAAGCAGTACTGTATACTTAATCAAATAAATGCATTGGTGAGCATAAGAGACTTAATATAAAAATAAAATAAAATCTTACCAACCCCAAACTTTTGATCGGTAGTGCATTATTAAATCATATTTCTATAATGTAGGTGATATGCATGAAAACATTATTAGAAATATTACTGCAAAGGCAGAAATGCAATCAGGTTCCTCATAGCACTCAGAACACATTTTCATTTCTCAAAACCTCCGGAGGTGAGAAGTTACAGGTCTGTTTGGACTCTCTGTGAAAGGTTTCCCAAAATGATTCCCTCTGAGCTCCTCCGGGTCCAATTCCCCAATTTTATCAGAAGAAAATGAAGCAGAATTGGACCTTTTCAGCACTTGTGTTGTTTCATTTGGCTGGGTGAAGAGTCTTTGCTCTCAGGCAAATGTAATAGAATAAAACCGAATGTAGGGACATGAACTTTGGGAAACTTTGGGCCTCAGTAGTCAGCATATCTACTTTGAGAAACCCTGCTCTAAAGCAACACACATGCTAAAAAGAGAGGAGAAAGAGTGCAGCTGTACAGATATTGCTCTCTGGGCATATTGCATTGAGAAAAACAACGACTTATCATAACAAAAAGAAACAATAATGCCGCCCTACTGCCTCTGTTATGAGTCACCTTACAAATTTTATTGTATTACTGTTCACCGCACACACACACACACACACACACACACACGTCCAGCCTCCACAGACTCATCAGCGCAGGAACCAATGAGCAAAGAAAGGTTTGCACTGCCTAAGGTCGAATTACTCTAAACATCCTAAGAAGAGGGGAAGTTTTATTTGTTTTGTTATTTGGTGTGTGTGTGTGTGTGTGTGTGTGTGGTATCCTAAATGGTCCACGAGAGAGTGTGTGTGGGGCTTTTCCTGTGTTGTGAAGTGGAAAATGGCCTCCGTGTCTCAAGCTAATCAAAGCGCAGAAGAGGTAGAGAAGGGACAGGAGATTACAAACAAGGCTTAGAGACGACGGGGGATCTCTGTAAAAAAATAAAATAAATTTAAAAGATTTCAGGGAAACTATGATTGCTAGAACAAAGGAAACGGAGGGTTTAAATGTCAAGCACGACTCGCGTCACAAGAGGAATTGTTTCTTCGTGAAATACTAAAAAAGCAGAGGAAGACAAAGATCCTTTCTTTCAGGAGTTTTCACGAAAGCGACGCCGTCACATTGTGACCCCAGACCTGCGGTTATTATTGCTCGGTATTCCCTTGATTAAGGAGCAGGAGAGACCGAAAGGAAGTGCGGTGGTCATTAGATCTGTTGGCAAGGGTCTCTTGAGCCCTGGTTCGTTGTTGGACATGTCAAAGCTCTGAGGGTCAGTGGAGGGACTACAAACATAGTTTGTACCAAACCTCCTGTGCCACTGCACAGAGTTTCTTCTACTGCCGCTAGGAGGCTGTGGGCGCTGGAAGCACGTGCTCTTTCTTGCTGTTTTTATGGATGGGGGAGTCTGATGTTTTGGCCGTTTTCCTAGGTGGGCTTTGCTCAGCAACATCATGTAGAGATGGTTCCCTGTACATGGCAACTGGAGAGACAGGAGAAGAAGAAAGACACTGAAAGCACAAGTTTTGAAAATACCTCTGCATTGTTTTGTCCATAAAAAAACAGTTTTGTTCAAAACAACACTGGACTTAGCTCAAATCTTCATGCTCCACAGAAGATGGCATAATATGATTAATGATGATACAACCTTTATTTTTGGGCCAGTGAAAGATTTTGAAATAAATAAATAAAAATATTCAGAAAGAATGCACTAAATTAATCAAAAGTGACTGTAATGGCATTTATAATGCTACGAAATATTACAATTTTAAATATATCCTATTATATTAAACTAATCTTCAGGACTGAACTGAGACTTTAATATAATATGTAAATAAAATGTATGACGGTTTCCACAAAAATATTAAAATATAAATTTTTCAACATAATAATACAATGTTGTTTTTCTTTAACGCCAGATCAACATAATCGAATGATCTCTGTATAACTGCGTGACACTGAAAACTTGCTTCAGCTTGGCCATCACAGGAAAAAAATACATTTTATAATATATTAAAATTAAAAACAGTTACTTCAAATTGTAAAAAATATTTCACAATATTACTGTTTCAACTGTACTTAAATAAAAAATAAAATATATTTATATGCAGCATTGGTGTGCATAAGATACTTCTTTTAGAAAGATTTTAATATATATATATATATATATATATATATATATATATATATATATATATATATATATATAAAAGATAATTTTAAAAATCTATATAAAAAAAATCTCATCCCAAAGTTTTGCATTGTAATGTCCACACACGACATATAAATAATCATAGTTATTATGAATAATAACATACCCTCTATGAGCTTGGGCAGGAAGTGGGCCGCTCCTTTAGTCTTTTTGACCCGATTTCCTTTCATGACCTGTCCGTCCCGGTTAATGCCAATGTACCAGGCTCGACCCGACTGCGTTTGACGGTACAAGATCGAGGAGTATGTGACATAATAGTTCTCAAACACACACTCCTTAAACTTGCATTCCGGCGTGAAATGTTCCTGTAACAGAGATGCACACATATTCCCAGACAATGAGTTAACCAAAATAACAGACTGATATAGTATGCTTATATGTGGCCTGTACACTGAGTTCTCAAATGGGCCTCGCATTGCAATTTCAGGAGAGAGTACCGAGGAACAGTAAATGAGGAAAGCGAAATCCCATTACCCATGACATATTTATGAAACACATGCGTTCTGTTCAGGAGAACATAAGTGTTGCAGTGTAATCTCTGCCACAAGCCCAAACACAGCCAAACTCTCTACTGTCAGTAAGAAAACACCTACATCTCTCTTTTATTCTCTCTCTCTCTCTCTACCCTGTCATTTCGTAACCTTGTCAGGGAACAAACCAATTTCCAGGATTGATTGGGATCCTCGGTGTGACTGGTGAGCAGAGCAGCTGAATAAGGGGTTTACTCCTCTACCTCTTTTTCTCATGGACTTAAGTGTTTGTTTAGAAACACCAAAGAAACCAAAGAAAAACTAAGCCTTCTTCATTAAACAGATTCATAATTTACCTGGTTTAATTATCTGTAAACTTGTCAATTTGGGCATTTGATCTTTCCTGATGCATTTGATAATCTTGCTCCTGTCTTAAAAGTGTACTGTTAAAGATAAGCATGTCATGAATAACAATAATAATACATTCAATATTTAAATTTATTTAAAACTATAAATAAATGCATTAATATAATAATGAATAATAGTTATTTTTGCATTACGGGAAAACATTTTTGTCAGTGGTCATATTTTTCAGTCCATGAACACCTTAAAAATAATAAATAATAGTCAGCAATAGCTTTTAGCAGTCAAAGTGCTTTTTTTTTTTTTTGGTTTAATTGGTTTAATTGCATCTCAGATTCATTCGCCGTCATTTATGCTTTTTGATATTTTCTCCTGTCTTAAAGCATGCTATGAAATAAAGCATTTAATTAATAATAATAATTTTCATCATCATCGCTAATTCTAATAATTATTTAAATATTAATAAGATACAGGAAGTATTTTAAATTCTAACTTAATTAATAAAATGCATTAATATAATACATTTAATTATGACTAATGAAATGAAATTGAATTTATAGGATGCTTTTAACAATTTTTAGTAGACATATTGTTTTTCCAACTTACATCTAGGCTTGAACTGGACATTAAACACCATTCAGCATAAGGAGATCTGCCAACTTTAATTAACTAATTGTCAAATTTAATTGAATTGGAGTTTCCAGCTGACAGTAGATGATGGAGTATAAGTGTTTGTCTGTGCAATAAAATTAGATGCGGGGAATTTCTAAAACACCTGAGAAACATATATAATATATAATACCTGCTGAATTTGACAATAATTAGGAGCCCCTGCATCATCAGGATGGGACGATGTTATCCTTGGACCCTTTGAGGCAAACTAAGGTCATCTACTTAATCAGGTGGCAT
>NC_068402.1:4506465-4543965 GCF_023724105.1 Carassius gibelio
AAAACTGCTTACTGAGAGTGGGTTTAACACACCAGTGAGCATTGACAAGTTTGCAGAACGACAGGGGCACGAGGAAGACATCCGATGAACTTCAAGGTGGGAGAAGATGAAATGAATGATTTGGTAGCTAATAAATTGGGGATATGTTTTCTTGCAGTCTCTCAGTGCATAATGATTAGTCAAATTAATTGCAATTCATTTCAAAGAGCAAAAACATGCTGTTGTGTTGTAATGACATCTAATGAGATTGTAATTGCAGAGGCCAGCAATAACACCTTGTATTTGACAGCACTAAAAATAAAGCAAGCAGCCGTGTTTTCTTCCTTTAACCACTTGAGACAGGTTACAAAACTTCCTCAAGCGCAGGTCTGAGAACAGCCGGGCACACTGCTGTTCTCATGGAGGACACTACAAGACTGACAACAGACTGGTCCCAGGTCAGCACGAGAGGTGGGTTTCCTTGGCCGAACACCTGCTCGTCCCTGCACTGCTGACATCACAACAGCTGTAGCGCCGCGTTTGTCCTCTGTCTCTCTCCTTGGCTGGACCCAGCCGGGCATTTGGGGAATTTCCAAGACAATATAACACAGTATGCACTTTCAAGACAACTCCCTTGCTCTTTTCTCCTTCGGCACATTATTGGTGGTCACTTACACACAGGCATTATAGGGACAGTACACCCTGTAATGAAAAATCTGCTGAGAGTTTACTCACCCTCAGTCCATCCAAGATGTAGACGACTGTGTTTCGTCCTCAGAACCGATTTAGAGAAATTTTGTATTACATCACCAATGGATTCTCTGCAGTGAATTGGTGCTGTCAGATGTTTTTAAATTCAAACCTTTGCTTCCGGCCAACATCTGGGTCTATAATCCATAACAACACGTCAACTAGTGCAAATGTCCATCTTCTATTGTCCTCTCACATTAAAACGCACCGACATATTTGTTTAGAACTATTCTGGAATGTTTTTGTTTTGAATCTGTGCACATTTCTCTCCTGATATAAATGAGATGACTTGGAGAAAGCAATATTATGGACAGCTGGAAACAACGGTTTGAAGATAAAAACATTTTAATGATGGATTTGTTTATTACAAACACTCCGAATTTCACTTCACAAGCTATTAATTGATGGACTGGAGACATGTGGATTACTTGTGGATCATTGTGATGTTTTTATCAGCTGTTTAGACCCTCATTCTGACGGCACCCATTCACTGCAGAAGATCCACTAAGTGATGTTATGCCTCGTGCAATTTCTTCAAATCTCTTCTGATGAAAAGACAAACTCATTTACATCTAGGATGGCCAAGAGTACATTTTCAGCAAATTTTCATTTTTGGGTGAACTACTCCTTTAAGTTTTTTGAGTTGAAGAAGAGGGAAAAGACTGCTGACTCAATGAGGACCAATCAAGTGCATTTTAAACAGGGAGGGCAAGGTCACAAGTGTTTGTGTGAGGAAACGGAGGGAGTGCAGGTGTGTACAAAAAGGAAAAAGAAGAGGAAGTGTGTGTGTGTGGACATGTTTGTGTGGACTAGGTGGTCTAAGGTCAGCTAGAATCATTCGGGATCAGCAGTTAGACTAATTATTTCATCAGTGTGGGTGTGTGGGGACCTGGGGCTCGGATCAAGGTGTGTGAGTGTCAACGCCAGGGTGCTGAGGGCCAGAAGCAGAAACACCCTCTACTTGAAATGAGTAATAATCCTGCCAGAACTACAGGCCATAGCAAAACATACACACACACACACATCCTGACATATGCTCCCTCGAGTCTGCAGCTCATCCACTCCAAGTCTTTGGCTTATTATTGGTGTCCAGTCATGCTTACAAAAATCATTTCCAACTGCATGCATGTGACTCAGCAGACTATGCATCGCAAATCCACACAATTATACAGAAGACAACACTATTATCATTATACAGAGCTTGTCAGAACAGTGTGCAAGTAACAGCACCAACACACTGTGGAACCTGAAACATTATTGATGATTATGTACTATATGTAAAGCTTATTAGAATTCAGCAGAAAGTGTTACACATTAAAGGGATAGTTAATCCAAAAATGAAAACTCTGTCATTAATGACACCCTACGTTTATCTTCAGAACACAAATTAAAGGTCCCCTTCTTCGTGATCCCATGTTTTAAACTTTAGTTAGTGTGTAATGTTGTTGTTAGAGTATAAATAATATCTGTAAAATTCTAAAGCTCAAAGTTCAATGCCAAGCGAGATATTTTAATTAACAGAATTCGCCTACAAAAAACGACCCGTTTGGACTACAGCCCTCTAGTTCCTGCAGTAATAACGTCACTAAAACAGTGTTTTGACTAGCCTCCGCCCACATGAATTCACAAAAAAGGGGGCGTGGTCTTGTTGGGCTCGCACGGAGAAGAAAGAAGAGCTGTGTTTTTGTTTGCCATGTCGTTGAAACGCTGTTATTTTCATCTCTGAGTCCAATCATCTTTGTTTGGCCTTCTTAAGGACGCTGTACTTTGAGTTTAATGGTTACAATTTATGTTTAACTCGGTTCCGGAAAATTATAATCCACATGTAAAACTATGTGCAGCAGATTTTGCTGAGGACAGCTTCCTCAATCTCAATCAGTTTAACGCCGGATTTGCACAAAGATTATTCTTGAAAGGTGGAGCAGTTCCCTCTTTGTCTGGAGAAGGCGTTGTTTATGGACCACAACCGGTAAGTGTATTTTATTATTTAAGTTGGTGCGTTTAACAGTTTCTGTGACTTACTACACAAAGGGCAACGCTGTTTAGCTTTGTTAACTAGATGTTAGGGCTGTGCAAAAAAACGAATGCGCATCTCGTCAGTAAAAATGCTCCTTTGATTATAAGTACATCACCAGCACATGCTCCTGCACACTTGCTTCTCAAAACTACTCCGAAACTAGTTCAATCGTGTTTCCAGGAGGGCAGTGCACTCTCAGCTGCTGTCGAATCACAACACAGGAACCGCTGGCCCAATCAGAACTCGTTATGTATTTCTGAAGGAGGGACTTTATAGAACAAGGAAGTCATCAGCCCGTTTTTATGAGAGTGAAAACAGCGTACAGATGCACACTGTAAACACAATGAAAGCTTCAAAAAAGCACGGAAAACGGGACCTTTAATATATTTTTGATGACGTTCTTGCTACGTTTCTGTGCGTTGATTGTGGTAATATCCTTGCTGTCTCTGGAGGGTCAGAGAGCTCTCAGATTTCATCAAAAATATCTGAATCTGTGTTCTGAAGGTTTGGTAGGTCATGAGGGTGAATAGCATTTGTCTACATCTCTCTCCATCCTTTGACTGGGCTTTTCATGTGACCTAAAGTGACCCGTCCTGATTTAAACGACTGGAAACAAAATGTGAAAAAAGCCAAAAGGAAAATAGGAAAGAGAAAGAGAAATGGAAGGGTAATAAGATAATGTATGCTTCGAATGTGTGATACAGTATGTCATGTCCACTGTATTAAATGGCTTAAACCAAGTACCTTTTAAAACTTTGTCATGAAAAATCCGGTCAGTTCAACCAAATCTGCCCCAATTCTGTCAGGTCAGCTCTATCAGTGCAAATATGCATCTGTATATGTGTGTGTGTGTGTACGCTGGTTTATTCCCACCTTCTCTCTCCCTCTCTTTTTGTGTTCCTGGCCCAGGAGGGCTTGAGTGTTGAGGAGTGTTGAGTTTAAAAAATGGGTCAGGTTATAGAGACAAAGCACTATTTTTACCGGAAAGCAATTTCCAGTGGTCCCCTACAGGTAACACAGCACACAGCAATGACACCGAGTTTTCCAAACACCTTAACCTTTACATACAACTCTCACCGGATCTAACTTCAGACAGGAATGAACAATGAGAGACAGGTAAACAGGGAATCACAGGACAATGACAGGACAGATATGAGACAAAGGCAGAAAAAGAGAAACAAATGACAGTGATAAATGCTAAAATGAAATGAGAATGGAATTGAATGATGAGTGCAATCCCATGGGCTGTGCTTCTCTTGTCAATCCATCTCTCACTATATTTCTTACTATGGAGGATAGAAACCCTGCTGGCCTGCACGTACTTCTCCATCCCTATCTCTCATGAACCGTTCAGCTTCTTCATATTCCTCATCATTCTGTCAGATGAGGAAGATGACGGCCAGATTACTACAGTATATCATCATGCTTCACCACACGAGAAAGCCGAGCAGAGGATCATGGGAAAGACCTCGGAGGGGCACATTAATTAGTGTTTCAACACTTTTAAACATGTAAGGTTAGAAATTTCCTTTTGAGGCTTTATCAGAGGTTGGAAAGTGAACATAGTGAACCAATTGCAAAAAACGGTAAGAGTGAACATACTGTAACATTTACATCAAGAGCGTGAACATGAAGATAATAAAATGTAGGCTTTTAATAAGATCTCCAGACGATGAAGGTTGATTCAAGACAGAAGGGAACGTACTGTACAGTAAAGCATTCACAACAGTAGTTAATATCTGTGGGAAACACTTTACTACTGTATATATATTGGCTCGAAAAATCTGGTCTCATTTTAAAATGAATTCATTGTAAATTAATAACATCTTAAAATCCAATGGCCACTTTCATTATGGATATAGATTTCTAGTTCCAGCTCTAAAATATTTTATCAGGCAGAAATTGAGAATAAAACCCAGTAGATTATGAACAGCTTGAAAAGTTATGTGGCCTTCGCATTATGTTGTGGACAATGGGAGAATCAAAATAGATAGGAACCTCTAGTTCAACAACCACATAGCAACAGTAGAACACAACACTCAGAACACTCAAGCATCTGCATAGTAACAATCGTAAAATCACCTTGGCAACAAGATAATTGTGTGACAGTAACTAAAGATGTTAAGAGGAGACTGAGAGACCTGCAAGAATACAGAATGACTGAGATAGAAGAAGCTGAGCGAGCATGAAGAAGAGAGAGAGAGAGAGAGAGAGAGAGAGAGAGAGAGAGAGAAGAGGCTGTAGGTGTGTGTGTGTGTGTGTGTGTGTGTGTGTGAATGATGTAGTCCCCGTGGAGGGCCGTGTCCGAGTGCGTCAGCCCCTGGAAAACATGAATTATTGATAGGCTCAGAGTTCAGGGCAGGTGTGTGTGAGAGAGGCCATGTGTTCAGAGACATCAGATCCTACAACACATACACACAGAGGTGCATTTGTGGCAGAGCGTGAACAAATCCCGTTATGCAACACAAACACTTCCATTTTTGTGGAAAATAAGGTAACACTCACTCACTTAAGCGTCTACAAGACTCCACCTACTGTAACACATTCATTAACCAATAACTGGAAGAATCTGAGAGACCTGTCAAACCATATACAGTACATATCAAAGCCATCAGGACTCACTTTCAAAGCGTTCGCTCAACCAAAATGTACTATAATAAAACCCTGGTTAGTTTTAACAAGGGGTGAGTGTCTTAAAGTTAAAATGTTGGAGATTTGCCACCAAACCTGAATTCTTGAAGTGATTATTAAGACTAACCCTGTGTTTAAATACTGTTAAAAACACTAGGGTAGAGTGGGGGGAAACGCCAACCATGCTTTGGAACAAATAACATTTTTGTTAAAATCCTAATATCATGACTAACAGTATGTGATAACTTTTCTGAACACATTTAACGTTTGTTTCAGAGAACACATTACACACTCTTTAAGGGGGTGTTTTCCCACACTCTAAATGCATTGGTAGTCTTCATAAAATAGGCAAAAAGTACACAGATAACCTTGATTCTGCAGTGTGCATGAGATGGACTCCCATGAGGCCACGGGAGAGGAGTTGTGAAAGGTCACATGACAAACTCAACATGGTGGATGTACATATTGTATATAGAGCATGCATGTACTTTTTAATGGTTAGGAAGTTTGTTCCACATTAAATGCTTGCTCAGACAGTATGCAATTCCAGATGCACCTTGATTTAATCCAGGGAAAATAAGTTTGTTCAGCTTTGTGTATTCTTCTCATGGCACAGTACACAGCAGGCAATGAGTCATTCCTCACATAACATTTCAACAGTCAACAATATGTGTTTTGGTTCTATTGTTTCAGAATATTTTAAAGCTCAGGAGCAAGCTGTCTCCAGTTCTTGTGGCATGCTTCACGGGCTTCACACTAGTCTCTTTGGTTTAAAATATCATGCTAAAAAAAGATGAAAGTTAGGAATGAAAGTTAGGACACCGGTAGAGCGCTTTCAACGCTTCAGACTACGGCAGAGAAGAGAGAAAAGAACGAAAAGAGGTCGCTCTGCACAAGGTTTTCTAGGATAGGGATTTTCTCTCTTTTTTCAGGTATGGTCATTTCCCTCTGTGCAAAATGGGTCGACTTTCTTCCCATGAGGAGAACACATTCTCTACAGATGCTCTCCTTACTAGAGAAGAGAAAGAATAGAGATAGAAAGTGCATTCTTCCTCCTTTGAGTGAGAGGGGATGAGTCGCTTATTGAGTTCAAAACTTAGGGACAATTGTAATTTTTGTAATAACTGATATATATAGTTTAGAAGATGCATAGCTAAGAAAAGTGGAGATCTTTTTGAAATCCAACTCTACTGTATTTGTGTGCAGACAGAAATTGTTTTGATATTCTGGTATCCATGCCATGTGATAATTCATACATTTTAAGTGCACTTAATGGGGGCACAGTACATCATGTAGGTCTTTACACCTCTCTTAGTCTCATCGTCTTATTTTAAAGACTGTTATGAATTTCAAAGATGAAAAGAATGCTCTTTTCTTCTCCAATGGAGAGAGAGTGGATCAGACAATAGAGAGAAGAGATGCAAAGCAATGCATCTCTTAGCAGAAGCATGTCTTACTCACACGAGTAGAGAGAAATAGGCCAGACTAATGGAGTGTGTCACAGAGAACTGAGGCCAACAGTACTCACACTCACTGTCTGAGGACACACGCACACAACGGTTCACTTCATTAGCAGCACCTGATACATAATGAAAGATCATGTTGCAATGTGTGTGGCTTGCTTAAGCACATAATACACAGGAGACCCAACGTCTGGGACAACATTCAAATCTGGGATTTAAAATCTGCAGTGATGTTAAAAACGTTTATACACAAGAACATTAAAAAATAAAATGAATTCGAAATAATGACGATTTTAATAAGGCTATTTTCAAATCATTAATTAAATAGCATAAGATAAAAAAAACATTATACACACTACCGATCAAATTTGGAATTTTTTTGTTTTTGAAAAATAAATCTAATACTCACCAAGGCTGCATTTATTTGATTAAAAATACAGTAAAAACAGTAATATTGTGAACTATTACTACAAATACAAATTTGGTATTTTAATATAAGTATATTTTATGGATTTATTGTGTGACACTGAAAACTGAAAATATGCCATCACAGGAAAAAAAGCTATGTTAAAATATTTTTAAATACAATTTTGTAATAATATTATACTATTATCATATATAAAAATTTTTTTTTTTTTTTTTTGCATTGAATTTTGATCAAATAAATGCAGCACTGGTGAGCATAATGGAAACAAAACAAAAACACAACAAAAATATATTCCAAACTTTTGACTGGTACAGTAGCATGTACTGTAAGTTTGAAAAACATTTGATTCTGCGGTCATTAAAACAATTTTCAATTCAACAGTATTTGGTTTAGAAAACTGCAGAATAAGAGCTTTTTCACTGCTGGACTCAGACATTTGGCCTCTACCACATCTCGATGACATTTTTAACATGATAAGATGTGTTAGGACAGGTCTTTAAAGATTTGTAACCTATTGATGCGTATGATGTGTGCTGTAGACTTACTGATGTGTAGAGGTAGCCCTCGCTGTTCATGCCTATGTAGAGTCCCGTCTTAGTGCTCTGGATGGCCACTATCCTCAGACCCACAGGAATCAAGTTGAACAGCACTGCAATTCAGAGAGAGAGAGATTTTAAACATCAGTGTGGACGCTCTGAAATTTAGCTCAATATCAAATAAATGACGAACAATTCTCTATACTTCTTTTTCAACGTGCTGTGAAGGGTGATAATTTCTCTCCAGTGCACCTAAGGTGAAACACCCCCCCAAAACTGACAGTTTCAGCAGAAATCTCCTGGAATTACACACCCCAGTGAAATGAGCTTTCAGAGTCGGCGAGGCACGTTAAAGAGAAACAGAGAAATCTCCTTACACCTCGCTCTTTGTTCTTCCATCACTCTGCCAGCCGTAGCCAACAGGATTTCCACTGTTTCCAAAACTGGGATGTTAGCTGGAGGCGTGTGCATTCTGGGACGGTTGCGTGTGCGCATTCATGAGCCTTTTGAGCTGAAGATGAGAGTGTGTCTGTTTTGGTGTGGAGTGTTGACCGATGGGACCGTTGGGGAGAAACGTCTTGAGCGACATGTTGACTTTAGCAGTATTGACAAATGCCTCGTGGCAAAGTGTCTCCACAGGAGCGATGCAGATTTGAGCAGCACCCTCCTAGTGTTGTGACAACCCCGCGAGCATGACAATGCAGACCTCATCTGAACCCCAAACCTTACAGCCTTAAAATAAAATAAAATAAATATATTATTCCACTCTCTTGCAGCAACTCAGACAAGACAATGTAATATTTATAATATTTAGCAAAATATCAAAAGCAATAAAATCAAATGAAATAAAATACAATAAAATTAAAATGACTTGCATCATATTAATGCTAAAATAAAATAAAAATGACTTGCATCATAATCAAATCAAATCAAATAGATATATTATTCCACTGTCTTGGAGCAAAGCAGACAAGACAGTGTAATAGTTATGACATTTAGCAAATTAACGTAAAGCAATAAAATAAAATAAAATAAAATAAAAACAACTTCCATTAAAATTAAATTAAATTAAATTAAATTAAAACAACTTCCATTAAAATAAAATAAAATAAAAACAACTTCCATTAAAATAAAATAAAATAAAAACAACTTCCATTAAAATAAAATAAAATAAAAACAACTTCCATTAAAATAAAATCAAATTAAATAAAATTAAATAAAAGCAACTTCCATTAAAATAAAATGAAATGAAATGAAATAAAAACAACTTCCACTAAAATAAAATAAAATGAAATAAAAACAACTTACATTGAAATAAAATGAAATGAAACAAAATAAATATTTTACTGTCTTGTCTGCTAGCAATGCTGGCATGAAATTATGATTCAGATTAAAAGTTACAAGATATATGCATAATATAAGTAGTAAAACTGTTTTTGATCAGACGGGATCTTTCAGATTAGCATCAAATCTGCTAGTGATAGCTGAACTAACAAGCTTTTAACTGTGCTCTCAGTTTCAATTAATGCCAATGATAATTAAACACCTCAAGCCATTAAACAACATTTTCTCGTCACCATAAATGAAATAAGTTGCTGGTAGAAAAAAATAAATAATACAAATAAAACTTTCAACCTCAAGTTACGCACTTGGCTCAGTGTGTATGAGCGTCTGTGTGTTTACATGTTGTGTCTTGTCACCCTGAAGCATCGCTACAAATACTGACTGTCAATCTTTAGGTGACTTCTGGAGACACAAAGAAATGGATGGCAACCTTAGGTCTGCCTCTGTCCAAGTCCATCTGTGCTTGGCATTATGGTAGAAGGGTCAGGGCATAAAACTGGCCTGTCGTTCATCCTCTCTCTCTCTCTCTCTCTCTCTCTCTCTCTCTATTACGAAGAATCTTTTCTTTCTTTTTTCAGTATGCCTCAGCAGCACACTGTGTTAGTACACTGTCAACAGCTCTGACATCTCGCTGTCTGTTAAAGACCTTCAGAGTTTCTCCCTCCTCCCTCCTGGGCGGGTTGAAGGGAAGTCATTAAATGTTACTGTGACATTAGTAAAACTTTCTGAGCGTCTGAGTGTTCTTGAGGGGGCTGTGCTGAGGAAATGATATCTGCTGTATGTTTTATCTCTAGTTGATGCTTCTGAAAAACGTCTATGACCAGATGCTGGACATTTTGGATAAAACTAATAGTTTTTTCTTTTGCCTTTGTTCAACTTGTGTTTTTTTTTTCTGTCTAGACACTGACCTCACACCATCTTTTCTGTCTCACTGCTTTCTTGTTCTCTGTGGTTAACCTTTTCTGTGTGCCAAAAAAAAGATGCCAGAATCTTGCTCTTTTAGAATCGCTCTGTTTTTATCTCCCTCTGGCCATAGACACACTGCAGTTTGCTTGGCACTCCACTGGCTCTGCCTTGGTCTGTCGTAGATCATCATAAACTTGCACATGTAGATATACAGTTTTTCATCGCATTCCACCCACACAAAGAACAAGAACGAAGAGGAATCACTCCTATATTTACATGCTGTTATTCCTCCCACACCTTTGCAGTGTCTAGTGGCCTCCGAGGCCTGGAGAAGGTGATGCAAAAAGTAGGAAAAAAAAGCTGTTATAAGGAATCAAATTCAGTTGCAAAGAAACCAACTCCACCTGACTCTCTCTCTCTCTCTTTTTTCAAGTGTAAGTACTTGAGCAAGGGTGAAATGCATGATCAGCTCAAGATGTTCATTGGCTGAAGGTGAGGAGAGCGCACACACACACACACACACACACAGAACAGCAAGCGTCTCATCATTCCTCTCCTGTATTGCTCATTAAGACATTACATAATCAACTTGTGTTTCAAGTGAAGATGAAAATGAGTGCCAGTCCTTCAGGCTGTATTCCCGTCCCTCCGAGGGGCACAAACTCTGTGATTGAACACCTATCACTGCTATAGCAGCTGTTCTTTTGGCTTTGTTGAGAACTGCCGACAAGCACTGTGCCATCTGGGGACCTGGTGCTAATCTGTGTAGAACTACAAAGCTTGCTTGAATAATAATAAAAAAAATGTTGTTCTGTATCTTAAAGCAGGTGAGTTGGAGAACATGAACATGAACCCCCGTTCTGAAGAGATTACTAACCTTGTTCACAATTACTGAGCATGTTTGCATTGAGCTTATGCATGCAAATTGAGTTTTTACAATGTCTTTCAGTTAGCTCCGGCCTGGTTCTGATGCCACTATAAAGATCAGAGAGGTGCATGATGGGAACGTGTGAGACACAAACTAGAGATTTTCTCTATTGAGCTGGACTGTCTCGTTGCTTTACATGCGAACCAACCGTGGACGTTTCCCAATGGAGACTATCGGGATGGATCAAGTTGTTTGTCCGTTTAATGATGGAGTTGTATATCATTATAACAGAGGGGCTCCAGATATGAATCAGAGCATGTTAATTATTGATGCTCTCTCCGTGCTGATTTGGCAGTTTTTTGGGACTAATTAGCATACGCCGCAGTGTGGTGCATAAAGAGCAGCTTCACCAAGACCCCCTCACTGCTAATGAGAGGGCACACCTCTAACATCTGACCTCAGTCAAAGAGACAGACAGAGAGAGAGAGAGAGAGAGAGAGGGAGGGATGTGTGTAGCAGAGGTCTGTCAATTCTCTATTTATTCTTGATCCTGTTACACAGTAAATGTGAACACCCATTGCAAAACAGAGGAATAAGCATGAAATATTAAATGTTCACTTTTCAGAATAAGAAGCTTTAACATGGAACCTTTCAAGTGCACAAAATATTCTTTACACTGTAAAAAAAAAAAAGGTAAATGACTGGCAGCTACGAAAACTGTTAGATTAAAGTAAAATATCATAATTAAAACAAGGAAAAATCTGTTTTATTATTTTTGCACTTTTTTAATTTATTATTATTTTATTATTTAATTTATTTAAATTAAGTTTTTGTCTGGCAGCTGTAGCTCCCAGTCATTTACCAATTTGTTATAAATTTCTTTTTTTTTTTTTTTACAATGTAGATCATTAAAATGCTCTTCACACTAAGAAAAAAACTGTTCATTAAAAATTTTTCTTCTATGGCGTTGCTGCTAAAATCCACTGCTGGAACCTTTATTCATGCATGTTCAATAAAAAATAAAAACACTTTAATAACAACCGATAACCAAACTGATATGTTTTGAAGAAATGTTGTCATTGTTTATTCATGTTGTTCTAAACCTCTATGACCTTCTGAATATGAAAGAAGATATTCTGAAAAATGTTTTGGTGTTTTTCTGATCATACAATGAAAATCAATGGGGTCACATGCTAAATGGAATATAAAACCTTAAACTAAGCCACATTTCTTAATATTTAAGTAACTAATTCAAACCTCTGCTTGGCTTGAAGTTTCACATCCAAAAGGTCTACTTCAAAGTCTCAAATCAAGTCATTATTCCATAACACAAACATAAAAAAGTGACCTAGGTTTTGAGAAATGTGTCACACGCCTTCTTTTATGTTCCATAGAATAAAGTTATACGGGTAAAGACGTGAAGATAGTAAATGATAGTAGATGTTGACAGAAAATCCCTTTAGAGGTTAAATAGCAGGGATGTAGCCTCTCTAAATAAGATCTAGCATTGGCTATGTCTAAATGTTGACTACTCCTGACCCACACACAGCCTTTCCCCAGGACGGGTTCAGTCCTAAACTCAGGAAGCAAAGCAAACTGTACGTCAGTTAACATAGCAATTTCCCCTTCCTCTCACCTCAGTGCACAATCCATATATAACAACCATAAAGTCTAGACAACAATCATACAGCTCTGCAGCTTGCTTTCTCTTTCTTTCACCTTTAAGTAGCTGTGTAAAAAAGTTATTTAACTTTTTGTCTCCAACACAAACCACACAGCTGTTCTCAGACGGTCCCCTTCTGTCAAACCCACTACAGCGAACACACACACACTCACACAATATCTGACACACACCTCGCCTGCACAGAATGAACTGACAAGCCAGTGTTAAATGACATTTATGCAAGATTTATGGATAGAAACACTTACGAAAAAAATCCTTTTATCGACTGACATAACAATTTTGCCTCTGGAAGGATTTCAAGACGTCTGCAGTAAAAAGTGGAAAACCTTGTGGGATTTGACTGTTTTGTTTGGTTTATTATGTTCCTGTATTAAAAAGACATTACAGGGCATCTGCTTGGCAGGCCCAGAGGGGAACATGTAATTTATGAGGAGAGTGTTACATATTTTAGGAGAGTCCATACTGTACATTAGGACCAGAACATTAGCTACATTATGAAATGAAAAGCAGCAGATGAGATATATCATCGATGTATTATTCTCTTCTGCAGCAATGCAATTAAACAGAGAGCAAACTGAGACCTTTCGCTGATGCCTCTCATTTCATACGTTTTCTTATGAGGAAAAAGAGCTGAGTCATCTCACATATCTTTATCTGTGCTCCGGTTTTCCCAAGATGTGTGTTTTCTGTGGTGTTTCTAGACTCCAAATGATTTTGAATTCAGAACTTGGTTTCAAAATTGAAGGTAAGGTAGAATCAAAATTGTTTTGCCGAGACAGTGTTAAATACTTGCTTAAAAATGCCTTTGAGAGTTGTAAAAATGGATGGATAGATAGATCTCCTGACATTGCACATATCTGGCTGATGCTGGTTTATGCTGCTGTGATGATTTGATTGCACGCACAGATGCACACACACACATATCTCTGAGCACACACTTACAGAAGGAGCTGTTTTCGTCCTTTGTGCCGTCCAAGGTGCCGTCGGGTAACATTTGCAGGTAGAAGCCATGCCGGCAATACAGACGTGTGACGATACCTTTCAGCTGAGGCTCTGAGAAAGAAAGAGATAACATTTCATTAGACATGTTGTGCCTATGCTAGAAAAGGAAATCTCAGTGCATCAAGAATACATGCTGGTGCTTTAACAGTGAAGGTTATACCAGGATGACTGAATTATCACACACACACACACACACACACACAGTCAAGCACAAACCAGTTTAATTCTACAGCTTACCTAAAAAGACTTTTATTGTGTCAGCCATAACAAACTCAAATACAAGCACCCATGTTTACGAAGCACATTAGGAAAATAAGACAGTGTTTCTGTACTGAACAATTGTCTAATAACAGGGACAAAACATTCAGGGCTTTTAACTCCATTTCCTCTCAGAGATTACAGCACCAACAAAACACAGACTGCACAAAAGTGTTCAGTGAACTGCTATAACATTATCTAAACGCATTCTAGAAAGAGATGTAAAACAGAGGAGATGTTCAAATGCATTGCATAAAACTGTATCCAACTGACAAAGAAGTACCTTAAAGTGATAGTCCACCCCAAAATCAATTCTGTCGCTGTTTACTCGCCCTCGTGTTGTTTTAAACCTCTTCTTCTGTGGAACACAATATACAGAAGATGATATTTTGAAGGAAAACCGTTTAGATTCCCATTGACTCCCATTTGACCTTTACAAATCAAATTCAATGGAAATCAAAGTAACTTATTTTGTGTTCTGTAGAAGAAGAAAAGTCATACAAATTTGCAACCACACGAGTGAGTAAATTATTTGTCTCTCTCTGTGTGTGTGTGTGTGTTTGTGTGTGTTTGTGTGTGAACTGTCCCTTTAAATATTATATTACAATATGGTAATAATCATTCAGTACCATGGTATGCTACACATCAAAGTCCCATGGTGCCTTATACTTCAATAGTAAATTTGTAAGGGCTATCTTCTGAGAAACTGCTCTCTGCTCTGCTTTAGAAAGGTAACTAAAAATTAAAAAGACCAAATAAAATATCTTCAGGTTTTAAAGGAGAAGAGAGGAGATAGATACGCAAATGAACTGTAAACACTGGGATGTGCCTAGCAATCTAACGGAGATCTATGTAAAAAGTGGGACACTGGTTAAAGCACAGTAATATTGTGAGATGTCACTGTGTTAAAGCATCTATATTAAAATCACATGCTTTACTATGTAGGAAACCAACAGCTATGGGTGTGCATACAGTTGCTTAATGTCTAATAGTCAAGTCACCTTTATTTATATAACGCTTTAAACAAAATACATTGCGTGAAAGCAACTGAACAACATTCATTTGGAAAACAGTGTGTCAATAATGCAAAATGACAGTTAAAGGCAGTTCATCATTGAATTCAGTGATTTCTTCATCTCTGTTCAGTTTAAATATTATCTGTGCAATCATTTGTATTGCATTGTATCATTTATAAAAATCACATTTTTTATATTATTAATAATATTAACTTTAAAGTGCACTGTGTCGGAAAATATGAAGTAAATAAAGTAAAAGCAAAGGCATGTCAAATGTGAGCAAATGGTGTTATCTAACTACCTGCAACAAAACTTACGACAAAAATAACAGCTTTTTTGAGGCATATTTTAATAATAATAATAATAATAATAATAGTTCCTGACATTTATAAAGGAAAAAATATTTACTAAAAGAAGAAAAAAAGCTTTGCCATCACAAGTAAGTTATAAATTGTAATAATATTTCACCATATTACTGTTTTTCCTGTATGTTTGAACAAATAAACGCAGCCTTGGTGAGCGTGAGAAAAATCTTACCCACCCCAAACTTTTCAGCGTTAACTTTTATTGATCTTTTTTCCCTTCTGTCACCTGTTTTTCCCCAAACGCTCACTTTGTGCGCCTCTCCCATTTCCTCTCAGCACTCCCTCTATGTAAAACGCTGCAGAACTAGTTTGCTCTTTCTCTCTGCAGGCCTCTATTTGCTCGTGTCCATTGATCAGTTCTGAAGGTGAGGCCCTGAGGGGCCAAACTACAGTTTTAACATTCAGCTACATGGCACAGTGTCTGGCTGCCACCGCCACAGTCCACAGACAAATCACCGGGAAAGAAATATGTGTGCGCCATCGCATTAAAGGCTCCACATAAAGCAAAGAGGCGGCAGCTCGCGATTAAATCCACGTATTCTGCCATGATAAGGCACATTTCCTTCATCTCCTCCGACTCGGTTGATTCAGGTTGGGTAGGAAATTCCCCACAGATCAGTCTTTGTCAGCCTCTTTAGTAGCACTGCTGTGACACTCTTTGAAAGCCACACACAGAGCTGCTTTCCTCTCTGTCTTCAGTCTGCACTGCATAACCATAAAACCCCTCTCCGGGGACAGAGGGTGTGAAGGGCACTCCTGATGGGTGATATTGATGTGCGTTCGAGTGCGTGCGCTCACGGATGCCCGTCTGCCAAGAACACATTGGTCACCTGGTTAGAGATCTCCTTTCCCTCTCTATGCCTCGCTATCTCTCCTATAAGCCCCGTCATGGTGAGTTATGTGGGTTTGCATCTCTCTGAATAACACCATACATCAACCAATCAGCTGGAGACGGAGTCGTCGCCTTCCCGAGGGGGAGAGAGAAAAGTGAACGAGTGCTACAGAGGGAGAACAAGAGAGTGGGCAGAAGTTATGACACAGTTATTTTACTGGAAGACATTCACACGCTAAATAAAAGAGGAAGACTCTCATACTTCACGCAAAACATCGATAAAGCTTTCAGGCACAGAACAGATCCTGACAAAAGTCTGGCTCCTGCACGGCCATATTTCATTCGGAGCAAGAAAGGAAAGAGACGAAGAGAGATACAAACAGAAGTAAGACTGCATTTGTTATCCAGCATGGGCGCACATTCAAGGGGTCATATCATGGGTGAAATCCACCTACACTGTGTTTGTGCCAAAAAACAACCTTTTTTATTTTACTTTCTCTGACTCTAAGATAATAAAAAGCTTGTTTTTGTTCTGGCTTTAAGAAATGCCATTTCATCAGTACTTTACAGTTTCAGTAAATAAAATTTAAAGAAATGAATACTCATAATCAGTAAAAATGTATCAAATTGAACAAAGTTACAATAACGGCTGTTACATTTTTATAAAAGTAAAAACAGTATAAACTGTTAATTTTTATTCTACTAAGAAATTTATGTTTTTCAGAAAACTGTTTCCACAAAAATACTAAAACTTAGTACTTGAGCACCAAATGAGCATATTAGAATGATTAGCATATTATTCACAGGCATATTAATAATATTATTAATATTAACCACAGGAATAAATTACATTTTAGACGCGGTGAACTCAAGAAAACCTTTTTAAATCTTACACACCCCCAAACTTTGCAGTAGTTATTCCACATTTCAACACTAGAGGCAAAATAACCATGTAAGAAATCCTATTAAAGAGTATCAGTTCATCTTATAAACATAATTCTGATTCCTCTAAACTGTCTCTTCATATTAGATCCTGCAGACTACTTGTTTTGCATAAAATTACAAAAGCATATGTGTCAAGCGCAATATTGTCTGTGCCGAGCTAACAGGAGAGGAAGTGTACAAGTGCATGCTTCATATTCAGAGGACGTATTGGGCTAAAGTGCATAAAATTAGAGTGGACGCTCCCTGCGGCCTAATGTGACTGTGAGTAATGAAGGGGGGCGGAGCCAAGCTAGCCAAGGCTGGAATGACAATATTTAGGACAATCAATCACTTGCCCTGGGAACAAATGTTACATTTCTCACCAAACAACTGACTCAAACTCAGAACTATCTATCTGTCCGTCCATCCACCCTTCTTTTCATCCGTTCAAATCATCAAATCATCAAAAATGCATCCATCCATCTATCATTAGGACATTGTATAATTCTCTCCATCCATTTAAATACAACTATATCTATCAATCATCCATATCTACCTCCATCCATCCACTCATTGTTCAGTCTTTCATCAATGGATGTCAATGCAGGGGGATGTCAAGAAAAACATACAGACCTAGAGGTCAAAAACATACAGGAATGTGCAGACTGGGATTAATTAGAGTTAGACTAATGGGCCTTTTTTTCCTCTGTAAAGCCTAATGATATGTGTCTAAATGAGCTGGGACATGTCTGAGGCGGGACGAGAGAATGCAGGGGAAGAGATGGAGGAGAAGAACAGCTGCTACCAGAGAACAAAGTGAGAAGAACACGAGAAAGAGATGAGAGGAAAAGATAAGACATCACTGAAAAAGACAGACAGACTTGAATGATAATATTTTTAGCAGTTAAACAAATTTTTTATGATTTCCTTCTTAATGATTTGACTCTGTCTATACATGGAGCACTAGATTAAAACAAATGTGTGGAAAACTGTGTCAGAGATCTTTGATATTGCTCATGCATTATGCACTTCTGTTTTTATTAAATGCCTCTATTGCAATTTTAGCAACTCCAAAATACAACCTCCTTTTTTGCCATCAAATTCTCAACATTTTCATTACACGGCCCACCTTTGTCCTTGCGCTACTTGTGCTTTACATTACTACATTACTGTAGATGCTACAGAAGGTTTACACACCAGCACTCTGTTGCTTGTGTAACTGCAATGGTTTTTGGTGTGTGTGTGTGTGTGGTCACGCTGTGTGACAGAGACAGATGATGTGATGATCGAGGGCTGGTCTGGTGTGAGTATTTGCGCCAGTGCCTTCTGACCCGAAGCTCTCTTTGCCTTACACACTCCCACCATGCATTGGTAAATGACCATACACACACACATCTCACGTCTGAGACAGTCTGCTGTGTGCATCTGCATTACTTTCCACTTTTTCCTCTAATTGTTATTTAATTGTGTGCGTGACTCCAAAAACTTAAAGTCATTTTAAATGAAAAGTGGTAGCCTAAAATAATAAAAGTGAAGTTTATCTTTTACACACTACTGTACACAAGTTCAGATTTTGATGAGATGCGCACAGAGACTGCATTTATTTTATGAAATATTATTGCAATTATTTCTATTGCAATATTTATGCAAAATGTTCAGTATATATATTGATTTGACTCATTAGATTTGGTTAATTAGAAAGATTAATAGAAAATAAATATTTTGTAACTTTTAATTTATGCTCAAGGTCAGTTTTGATCAATTTATTGTGCTTGCTAATTAAAATTTTAACTAACCGCTAACTTTTGAACACTACTACAGTTTTATGTACATTATTTTATAATTATGTAATATATTATCTAAAATAATGACCTATATTAAAATTTTACAATATTGTGTCTAAATAATAGACATTGAACAAAAAAAAAAAAAATGCAAATATATAGTTTTTAATGCTATTGTAAAAATTTGCATAACATTGTAATTTATAGTATGAAAACTGGATGTTTTTTTTTTTACAGTACACGTGTGTGTGTGTGCATATATGGATATATATACATACATGCATACACACACACACACACACACACATACTGTATACAAACATATTTATGCTTACTTTACCTTTTAAAGAAATAGGTGTATGATGCCCCAGTCTGTGTCTTGTAAGGAGTCTTTCTCTATTCTGTCGTGAGGTATTGTTCTATTGTTAACCTCCGAGACACAGACATAGAAACTGAGACAGAGTTTACCTACAGAACAACAGTTGTTCCTGACACTGCCATCCTGCTGTATTAACCTCACCCAAAGAGTCGGCAAATAGAGAGAAAGATGAAAAGAGAGGGAAGTGTGTGTGCGTGTGTGTCCCTGTGTCTGCTTTCTTTCTCTTCCAGGTCCACCAGCCTCTCTTCTCTCCTCCGCCCTGGCCTCTGGGAAGTGCTGAGCTGGCTCTTTCCCTCTGTCCTTCTCCTCCCTTCTCGCCCATGTTCTTTTGCTCTCTCGCAGCCATTCAGAGTCACGGCAGTGAGACATGAACACAATGCTAATCAGGTGTTCCTCTTCTTCTCTCTCTCTCTCGCTGGCGGTGATGTCAGAAGTCATAAAAGCAAGAAAACAGCCGGCCTGCGTATTTGTTCCTCCCTTCACTTTCATTTACTTAGTCCTTCATTCACATGCAGCAATACCATTTCAGGTTGACTAACATGTCTTGCCTCTAATCCAGGGATAAGTACTTACAAATGTCAGTTTTAAGACTAGATTTTACAGTTTCTGAATGTGTGCTCCCAGCCAACAAAAGAATGTTTTAATAATGTTTTAAAAAAAAAAAAAAAAGTGCTTTAGTGTTGTAGCTTTAGAGTTTAGTTGTGCAAAATGTTCCGCTCTAACGATTGTGTGTATGGATTAATTCTGACGTTATAAATTAGGACGTGCTCATGACATGCTGGGCAGGCAGCCGGAGATGTCAGAATACCACATCATCCCAAGCAGCCAGCATCACCACAGCGACAGGAGACCCAAAAGCGTTCTGGCCCCCTCCTGGCACTTCACCTGCACTGGACAACCATCACTGCAGAAGAACCTCAGCACTTACACCCAATCACAACTCACAAACCTCAAGAACAGACATTACTAATGCAATGGTGAGAAAATATACGCAGCAATTCAGAAAGTATGCCATTACTGGGATATAATCTGCAGTTTTTACTGATCCTTAAACATTTGGGAAGCCAAATTATGAGATTATGTCTTGAATGTAAAGAAACTGTTTTCCAGTACAAATATGTGACCCTGGAACACAAAACCAGTCTTAAGTGTCCATTTTTCAAAGTTTAGATGTCTACACCATCTGAAAACTGTATGTTTTTTGTTTTTTTTGTTTGTTTGTTTGTTTGTTTGTTTTAGGACAGGGCAATATTTGGCCGAGATATAACTAAGGGTGCAAAAATATTAAAATATTGAGAAATTTGCCTTTAAAGTTGTCCAAATGAAGTCATTAGCAATGCATATCACTAATCAAAAATTACATTTTGATAAATTAATGGTTGTAAATGTACACTATGTCTTCATGAACATGAGCTTTACTTAATATCCTAATGATTTTTGACAAAAAAAAAAAAAAAAAAAAAAAAAAGATTTTTGACTCCTACGATGTATTTTTGGCTATTGCTACAAATATACCCCAGCAACTTAAGACTGGTTTTGTGGTCCAGGGTCACATATTATCTAGACTTGATAAAGCTTGACTTAAAATGTTTATATATGATATAAAAAAAAAAAAAAAAAAATATATATATATATATATATATATATATATATATATATATATATAAATATATATGAATGACATTATTTATTTTACACTATAGACTACCGTTCAAAGGTTTAGGGTCGATACATTTTAATACTTGCATTAAAAAGATGCATTAAATGAAAACATGAAAGTAAAGATTTTTAAATGAAATTAAATAATATTTTAAAATGTATTAAAATAGAAAAGTTATTTTCTTAATTGTAATATAACTGTATAATTGTAATGTTTCACAATAGAACAATAGTTTTTACAGTTTTTATCACATTTTTGATTAAATAAATGCAACTTTGGCGAGCATTTAAAATGCCATCTACTCTCAAATTCTCAAATTAGACCAATCTAATGTTTTTCTTTTCAAAATCCAACATAATATTTTGAATGTTATTGTATATAATTCTCTTTTTCCACTTTTTTTTTGTTTTTTTGTACATTTATATATTTTTTTAAAGGATGTTTTAGGAAAACACAAAAACCTTTCTAAAATAAATCTCCCTAAAAACGTTTAATAATGCTTCACAATAGTACACAAGTCTCACTATTCTTATTGCATCTGTGATCAATTAAATGCAGCCTTGTTGTGCATAATACAAAATATTGAAAAATCTCACTAGTATATTTCTATGCATACATGTAGAAATGTTATTCTTTCATAAGCTAATTTATATATTTTGAAGGATGTTAAGAACATTGTACCAGAAAACCCAACAAAAACCTCTCTCCTGACCTCTAATATCTTTTACCTTCCACTCTCCTTGTCCTTTATTCCCTGAGGTCATCTGCTCATCTTGACCTTTCCTTTCTCACTGAAGGTCAGTCTGTATTCATATCTTACCCACCATACGCCCACAGCCTAATCTCATGAGTCAATACTCCTTAATTAATCTAATCTGTTCCTTATTCTTCTCTTTGGTCCCATTAGCAGCCTGAAAACAACACACCTCATCCCTCTTTTCACTCGTTTGTTCAGCCACAATGAGTCCATTTATTGCAATTAACAAACTTTGACATCAGAAACACAATTGTGATGCACTACAAAGCATTTGAACTAGTGGGCTGAAGCGATCAAGTCACTGATATATTACATAATTTAATACAAAACAAAAAAGGACTAAATTAGCAATTATATCTTAAAATAATAATAAACATGCTGATGCAATAGAGGGAAATCAACACTGACATGTGCACACACTCAGATCGATGTCTGAATAAAATCAATCTTCAGGACAAGCTGCAATGCTATAGATGACATATGGTAATATGTGTGTGTGATATGTGAGAAGGTAAGGGCATCATTTCTTAATTGGATCACTCTTGATGCATTTGTTATAGCATGAAGACGTGAATTATGGTCAGCATTGTGATGTGCCGGCACTGCTTTTATGTACACTACTTGTTCTGATTTAGACATGATGAGAACACACCCTGCAGAGACTGCAGATACACACACACACACACACACACTTGCAGAGGTTTCCCCCTGTGACTACCATCCTCTATCTCTCTCGTTCTCATTCACACTCTCCTCAAAGGTGATTCATTCACTGCTCCCACGTTTGCATTGATTCACTGCAGTAATGCGGGATATGGGTTGCCAGGTATTCCACACCCAAATCTCTCCAGACTACACGGGGGAAGGGCTTTCCTTAAGTGTATCCTTAGAGGGGATCTGGAAACCCCCTTAGACAATGCCTGGCAGCTTCTTAAAGGCTGGCTCCTGATTGTATGTAATGATAATGAGGCTTATCAATGAAATAATTACAGTCATGGAATACTGGACTAAACACAACTAATTGCCTCAGTTTATCCCAGAGGATTTAGTTAGATTGGGTAAAAAATAAGTGCTTGTTCAGTGAAAGAAAAAAAGAGGGAGAAAGGTAGATTTCTATTGGTTTAACGCCATGACCTTGTTCTTGTTTAGAAGGGAAGATTTCTACTAAGCTCTGTTCTGTTCAATCTGATTTATTCACTCTAAATTGACCCCTAACCAGTCATTAAAATACATTAAAATGGGTTATATTAAGAATTATGTTTCTTTAATCAATATCCTGTACAGAGTGTTGTCCTGCACAAACTTTTCTATAACACTGTATGCTCCCCAGTCCAATGAAATTATGAAATAAAATCCAAAATAATATGCCACCATTAGTAATACAGAGCCAATATTACAATCCCTCAAATAAGAATTAAACAGAAACTTTTTACTTTTTTTATTATACATTTTTTTTTAGTTAGCAAGGATGCATTAAATTGATCAAAAGTGACAATAAAGATGTTTCTAATTTATACAAAATCTTTCTATTACATATAAAACTATTTGCACAAGGGATAATACAAACAAATCTAATTCAAGACATAATCTCAGTTACATTTTCTTATAAATTTAACCAAAAAAAAAATTAAGTGATTCAAACTCTAAGCTATTCTACTTTACTGTCTATTACAAGAGTTCAGCATGGCCTGGATGAATATATATAAGTGTAAATCCAAATAATCATTGATAAAGAGGATGACTAGTCTCACTGTACATACAGTAAGTATGCAAATGCTGTTTAAGGTTGTTTAGCAACATTTATATTTAAATTAAAATTTAAATTAAAAATTACATTTAAACTTATGCATTTAGCAGACGCTTTTATCCAAAGCGACTTACAGTGCATTCACGCTATCAATTTTTACCTATCATGTATTCCTGGGGAATCGAACCCCCCCAATCTTACGCTTGATAGTGCAATGCTCTACCAATTGAGCTAAAGGAACACTAATTTAATGATTTAATGCTTTGGTAACACTTTAGTTTAGGGACCAATTCTCACTATTCACTAGTTGCTTATTAGCATGCATATTACTAGAATATTTGATGTTTATTAGTACTAAAACATATATTAATGGCTTATTCTGCATGACGATATTTTAGATCTCATACTCATACCCATACCTCAACTTAAAAAAAAACTACCTTACAAATCAATTAGGAGTTTGAGGCAAAAGGGTTAGTCAATAGTGAGAATTAGTTCTAAGTGTGACCAGTGTTTCGTTAATTACACAATTTTTCAGTCTGAATTTGACGGAAACAGAAAATTGACATAAATCTCCGAGACAATATTGCTTACCACAACACTTCTCCAAGAAAAGCTGTAAGATAAAACCAAACAGATGTGAAAAAGGGTGAAAAAGGGTGACTCGAGACTCCCACGAAGCTTCACAAAACATGTTCCTGAATAGTGAGGTGTGCAATGCGTTAATTGGATTTTAACTGTTAGCGTCAGGCAAAAATGAAGGAAGCTGTAATAGCATTGGAGAATGCACTCTTGCGTATTTCATCCACACAGAAACCATACGAAACTGAAGTGGTGTTAGCAGATGCTGAGTGCACACACATAGACGGGCTCCTGGATGTTTCATTCATTAATAGATCAATTAAGAGTCTTTTAATTACACTATGTTCTCCCACAGAGACACTTCGGTCCCGACCGCACCACGCCTCACCCTCCCTTCCTGTCGTACCACCCATCACTTTTTCTGCTGACGAGGGAGTCCCTAAAAGAACAGAGCGGCCCTGTAAATCCACAGAATCGTCGCAGGGGGCCCACAATGCAATTAGATGAAATCCCAACCTCTGCGAATCCGTCTGTGACAGGAGTCTGAATTATAAGTGAATGTGTGCTGAGTCAGCATTAGCAGAACTCACGGGGTCCTCCTCCATCAAACCAAATATGAAGATGGGAAACGGATTAATGACGAGCGAGCATGGATAGATGAAATCTGGATGAGGACGGAGAGAAATGGAAAGAGAGATTCAAGTTTCAACACCTCGAGACACTGAGACAAAACATATAGACACTACGGTCTCTTTCTTATAAACATACAAACTTGCATCCATTGCGCTCTCTCAACCGTCAAGAGCTGACTACATACTCTTCTCACTCTGTATCCATCTCTAGAGAGGTTATGTCTGTCGACTTAAACTCTCTTTTAGCTTGTGCAAGAGAATGTTACACCACTTACACACACACATAAAACAATTTACTTTACCGAAGTTTATTATACTTAACATATACACTGTTCAAAAGTATAGGTTGGTTAAGATTTTTTTTTATTTTTATGAAGAATGCATCATTCTTTTGCTAAAATCACTGATGTAACGGAGACCAGCGACTAGTGTTGTGCACCTCACTCCCCAATCTCAAGAGACGCACTAGCAACAGATGCTAGTGGCTGTAGCCATTTAGCCTCCTTGTTAGTGCGTCCGCCTCCCATGCCGGAAACCCGGGTTCAAGCCCCGCTCGGAGCGAGCGCGAGGAGCGTCAGAGAGGACCCGGGTGAGAGGGGTTACATTGGTGCCGTGACCCGGATGGGAGTGAGGTTTAGGGGGGTGAGTGTAACGGAGACCAGTGAGTAGTGTTGTGCAGGTAAACCTCACTCCCCAATCTCAAGAGACACACTAGCGACAGATGCTAGTGGCTGTAGACATTTAGCCTCCTTGTTAGTGCGTCCGCCTCCCATGCCGGAGCTCCGCTCGGAGCGGCAGAGAGGACCCGGGTGAGAGGGGTTACACTGAGGCAGGTAAAGTGATGTTGCTTAAACTTTTAATGGAGCTTAACATACAATACATCAAGTGAATGCATAATGCTAAATAAAAATCCTCTATAAAGTGTCCAGGGGGAGCTCATTCTTGAGCCCCTCTGTTAGGGACAGAAACATGTCGACCCTTTAGCTTCTATAGATTTACCCAAAGGGTAAACTAGAGTTTAGATCAACCCTGAATTGAATTTTCAGACATCATTTGGAGCTCCTGAATTAATTAAGACTAGCCGTAATGAACTGGAACTACATCAGCCCTGCCTCTTAAGACTAAACTGTGCTTACTTATTACATGAGTGCATGTGCTTGGTCGAATATCATTAAAAGAAACATATCGTGAAAAGTCTCTTTAAATAAGTGGGTTTGATGTACTACTCTATATAAAGACACAGTGATTTCATGTGCTGTTTCTGGAAGTGGGGATGCTAATTTTTAACGATGTCCCTGATCACGTCAGGCCAAACTTTAAAAAGAATCCATGGCACATTTCAGCCCAGATTCCTTTGTGATCCTGCCATAATGTAATGCAGGCTCTGAGAAGAAGCTGTTATTGAAAAAAATTGTGACAACTAGGTACTGGACATGACAATATTGTTAATCGTTTCACAAATGAAGAGGACATACCTAGAAATCATAAAGGAGCAACAGCAAAATGTTGGAAAATGGTCCACATATTTGAAAACAAACAAAAAAGTAGATTAAGTCTTAAACAAATATAATTTTAGTTTTTAGCCATTTGTAATCTTAGTAAAATCTCACTGTCACTTGTCTTAATATGTAATATATCAGCCTGTATCTATAAAATCTAAAAGCTGTTTACCGCACACTAACTACAGTCATGACAAGAGCTGCTCATTTCCTTGACATCTTTATTTCTTTCTGTGCATGGATGGGCAGTTCATATTTGTGCCATTCTCCACTCATCCCTTATTTTTTTCAGGATAGATATCGATCAATGTTTTCCTGCAGAAAGAAAGGAAACCCCATGGGCAATCTGTCAGTATAAATATGTTCAACTGTGACAGTTTTATGTGCATGAATGGAAGAGCTTGTAGGGTGTTTATATATTTCTTATTCACTTTATATCACCATAAAGAAAAAAGACTTCTGTATAATTTAAATTAGTTGTCTTATATTTTTAGACTCCACAGAATGCATCCATGCAAACAAACATACAACGACTAGCATCTACTGTACATGCATCTGTACTCATCACTGCACGCACATACATCACCCAAGACACACATGAATGATCAAGCACACATGTCTACCATAATGATGTACAGACAGTCCCATGCTTTCCTCTTAGAGTCTCTGTAACTTCAGTGTACTCTAAAAATATAAAAATATATTAATGCAGACAGCACTCAGTACTCTTTTCTCCTTTATTTCACATCTAATTTATTCTATAGTTCAAAGTTTGATATATTGTTTAGGACAAATTATTAGCAAGGACAGAGTTAATAATTCAAAATTAAACAAAAAACCCCAATTTATCCCATAACACCACAGCTAAATCATATTAACTATACTTGAACAGACATTTAAATAACACCAGCTGACATTCAAGGGATAGTTAATCTAAAAATGAACGTTCAGTCATTAATTATTCACCCTCCTAAAACCTTTATTCATCTTCGGAACACAAATTAAGATATTTTTGATGAAACTCAAGAAGCTCAGATCCTGTGTAGACCACGTTCAAGACTCAGAAATGTAGTAAGGACACTGTTAATATAGTCCATGGGACATTAGTAGTTCAAACCTACAAAAAAATAGTGGCATTGATTACATAACTAAACATTAAGTGTCTACCTCAGCCATCTGCGTTCTGCAATGGTCCACATACTGCCTGCGTGATGTCATTTTCATCATCAATATAGTGCTCGTACAACAAGTTGAGTTGAACACAAGATAGGGTGGGAAAAGAAGTATTATAACGCCATAAAACACCCTTTTTTCTCCATTCTGTCACCGATGGAGTTTCGGTTCCTTGCCGCCGTCGCCTCTGGCTTGCTTAGTTGGGGTCACTTCATCTACAGCGATATCATTGACTTGATTGCAAATAAATGCACAGACACCATTTAAACTGAACTGAGATGACATAACTGAATTCAATGATGAACTGCCTTCAACTATCATTTTGCATTATTACACTGTTTTGCTAATGAATGTTGTTCTGTTGTTTTGATGCAGTGTATTTTGTTTAAAGCGCTATATAAATAAAGGTGACTTGACTTGACCATGAAGGATAATAGAAAGCCAACGTTATGGTGGTCTGCTTACTTTTGATCTGAGAGACACAAGAACACAGTGGGGTCACAGTGAAGAGCAAAGACCTTGGCAAAGTCATGGACTGCTGAGCGACTGACAAAAACACACGTATGCTAGCTATGAGTTTGTTAAAAGCAGTGTACGTGCGTTACATGAGATCAAGAGAATACTTTTCCCCTCTCCAACTCACCTGTTATCAAACCTGCCTTGTATACTTGAGATGTGTGCGGAGGTAAACACACACATGCACGCACACGCATGTTTGTTTTTGTGAAAAGTGTGTTCATCCCATAAGCGTAACGGTTTTTATTCTGTACAAACTGTATATTCTATGACCCTTCACCTACCCTACACCTAACCCTAACCCTCACAGGAAACTTTGTGCATTTTTACTTTCTCAAAAAAACTCATTCTGGATGATTTATAAGCGTTTTGAAAAATGGGGACATGGGTTATGTCCTCATAAGTCACCCTCTCCTTGTAATACCTGTGTCATACCCATGTCATTATACAGAGTTGTGTCCTGATATGTCACAAAAACATGCCCACGCTCACACACACACACACTCACACACACACAAGCGATGCAGGGATTAATCGCCCCAGCAGGTGTGAACTCCTAGGAACTGTACAACATGCGAGTTCCCTTGTATGAGATGCTGTGAGTGTTTCTGAATGCACGTGTGCGTGACTTTCTGTCTACGCTTGTATATTTGATCCACAAAGGACTTTAACCTGAGACTCAAATCCAAACAACCTAACACCTCTCTGAACCACCATGACATTTCTGTTTTGGGACACTGTGATCTAAATGCATCAAGTGTGTGTATGTTAAAGGGGAATGAGGGCTCATACTGTAGGTGCTAAACTGAATCTTTGTGTTAAAGCCAGTCAATACAACAACCAACTACAAAAGGACTACTCTATAGTATGCGTGTTGAAGTGTTAGTCTAGAAAATACTGTACAGATTTCATTTACCATGGTTCAGATCCAACTTAAATGTTTTTTCTTGGTAAACCAAGCAAACCTACAGCTGAACTTGACATATGCACATCAATGGCCTTTCTACAGAAAAGAGCAGCTTTTGGCATTTTCTCAATAATCCCTTTCTATTCAAACTTTATAAAAACAAGTTTGCATGAAAAAAACTAAAATTTGCATTCTACTTAAATTCAAGCTACTTGAATTAAAGAATGTTGCCTCCTGTTTGCTACTGTACAATTCAAAGAGTTAAGCTTACTATTTGAAGAAACTGATTGCCGTAAACCATTTTAAAAACTAATATTTAATGTGTTTGAAATTCTTATTCTATTTGAGCTCACAAAAAAACAATAAAAAACAAATTATATATATATATCAAATTCAACTTGAAATCTAGTCAAATAATTTGTGTAGCTGAGACTTTAATTAATACATAAATTGCATAAAACCACTGGCAAATTTTATTTTAACGTCCGATTCTGGCTAACTATGACTTAACTGTGGCTTTTGCCTCAACAAATAGAATTTGAACTTTATAAGTAATAATAAACAACCAATAATAGGCATGCTAATAAGCAACTAGTCCCTAAAACTAAAGTGCTACCAAACCATTAAAAAAAAAACTTTAATTAAAATCTCTTAAAATCTCTCTAGCTAAGAATAGCAAGTACTCATGCATGTACTAACATAATTAATGCAGTTGATTATCATTATGCTATAATGTGCACAGTCATTGTTTTTTAAATAAAGCATCATATAGTAATGTTCTGTGGCCCATCCTCGATCTATCCACAGGCTCTACTCTTCACCACAATGCAAGCCACAAAAACAAACCCTTTGAAATCCCAACATAACAGATCATTAAACACTAACATATCTCCTCCCCCGTATCAATCTTGTGCAAAAGCACACAGAATAACACTTAATTTCAACATTTACTCTCCTTTAACAGACCGAAGCAAAGCATGCTGGGAAAATGGAATCTGCCGTAACTCATTAAGTTTGAGTTATGCTTAATATAGTCAGTTATTGAGGTCACTTTTCTCTATTAAGTACAATGAACTTTTAGTAGACTTAGAGTAAAATGAACATGACTGTTATAGGCTTCATAATGAACCTTAATTTAAATTCGAAATGGTGCAAAACCCTAAATCAGAAGATATTTGTAGCATATAACATGTTATACAATAAAGTGCCTGTCTTCATTATTTATGGCAGAGACAGGTTCCATGTTATCATGATACAATGAGTAATCCAGAGATATCATTCGACATTTAATTCTACCATATACACAACACAGTCTTTCAAAGTGTTGTGTGCTTTAAATTGTTCTGTGCATCTGTTTCCTCTTAAGTGGAGTTAAGGTTACTCCTCACCTTAAAAAGAAGACGCTCTCAATGCATTTAAATTGTTAATGCCTCTTCACTTGTTAAGTCGGTCATCTTGTGTTGGGTTACACTACCAAAAAAAAAAAAAAGAAAAGAAGAAGCGCTCAGTGTGTTTCTGTTTGCGTGCATGACCTCTGCTAAAGTCCCTCTGCGAGTTTGCCAAGAAAAGCGTGGAGGTCACATTAGGAGCGGAAGAAGCGATCCAAATAAAACACACATAAATAACAACAGCAGTATTCTATCAGCAAAGGACAGAAGAGCATTGGATCATGCTCTCACCTCAGATCACTCTGAAACAAATGCCAGCATAATTCAGCTGGTTCAGTATTAAAAGACTGTTTCGATTGTACCCACAGGAATATATATAAAGCTTGTGGTACATGAGAGGCTGTCTCAGAGCTACGGGGATTCACATCACCCGTTGAATGCATAGATTATGTGGTTATTGCCAGCAAAATAATGCTTTTAACCAAGGCATACATTCAAGACACTTTCATAACACCTAGAAGAACCAGCATAATCTTGACCCTCCCTTACATGGAAAATAGAAATGTTATTCATGTCTTTTGTAATAGATTATATAAATGGTAAATTCACCACATTTTGCAACTGAATTCTAGATTAACTGACAATCAACTACATCATCAGGTACATTGGCTGTCAAGCGTAAATTTACCAAAACATTAATTACTCAAATTAAAGCTGCAGTAGGTAACTTTTGTAAATATATATTTTTTACATATTTGTTAAACCTGTCATTATGTCCTGACAGTAGAATATGAGACAGATAATCTGTGAATAAATCAAGCTCCTCTGGCTCCTCCCAGTGTCCTATTGCCATTTGCAGAAATACATCGCTCCCGTTAAGAAACAACCAATCAGAGCTGCGGTCCGTAACTTTGTTTGTGTTCAAAATGTAGAAAAATGAACATAATAAGCGAGTACACCATGAATCCATTTTCCAAACCGTGTTTTTAGCTTGTCCTGAATCACTAGGGTGCACCTATAATAAGTGTTTATATTCGGACTATTTTAGATTGCTTCGGGGGTACCGCGGCGGAGTAACCCAGTACCTTTGTGATTCTTCATAGACATAAACAGAGAGAAGTAGTTCCGGCTACAGTGTTCTTCCGCAAGACGCAAGCAGTTCTGTTTATTAACCACTAGAGCGTCAAAAGTTACCGACTGCAGCTTTAAATCTGCTAATATAATTGACCGTGATATCTGCGTGGAAAAATGAGCTGCCCAATCAATAATAGTGTCAAAAAGAAAATAATAGTTTTTAATGATCTGCCTTTAATAATTGATCTAAAACATTTTGGTTGACCTGGCATATACTGACATCTCTATTTTCAATTCTCTGTCACACACAAAAAAATTGTGATACATCATGATACTCACCATATGGTGCAGAGCTGCTGTGCTGACTTTAGTGGTTGCACATTGTAATATTTCCAGCATTTGTCACTTTTTAATTGATGAGGCTCTTGGTTGCTGTCGTTGACCAGTTTGTAAGTGTCTAGCTTGCTAATCTACGTCCAAAAATAATTTAATTTACTCTCATTTAGTTCCAAACCTTTATGACTTTCTTTCTCTTTGCAGAACATGAGATACTATAAGATATAATGAGATTTATCTCTCTCTATAAGTAATGAAAGTCATTGAGTGGGGTGCAATGATTTTTGCACCTCGCTGACACTCATTGTACAAGTTTAAACATTTTTTAAAATACAAGGAACAACACAAGGGCGAGTAAATGATGACAGACTCGTTTTGAATAATTTTTGGGTGGACAATCCTTTTAAAACCACAATTGTCTAACAAGATAAGGACATTTTTATAGACAGCTGTGGATATAATGGATAAATGTCAAATAAGCACACCAGATTTAACGTCTTTAAAGTTTACATTTCAGAAGCTCTTTCTCGCAACCTAATTTGATTTGCAGTAAACTATATTTACAACAACAAATAACCAAGACACACATTTAACGCACACACATTTTTATGAGAAGCTCTCCAAAGATGGGAGGTCATCCAGACTTTACATGTGCCTAATAAAATAAGAAGAAGATCTAGCACTCAATCAATATAAAACAAAGCGTGAGGCAGTGACCTACCACTATCCTGGGATGGAGAAAACAATGACAGAAAGAAATATCTATCAAACTGCAGAGCTCATGATGGATGCACTAGAGTTTCAAGACAACATTAACATTTATACATACTCCAATAACAGATTTAACAGCACTATTCAAATAAAACACCACCAAATCCCATAAACGTACAATATAGGCTGTACATTATGGCATATTAGAGTCCTTTTATGAAGCACTGTCATCTAATATTCTTCTATCACATATCATGTTTTGTGACACTAGTAAATTCACAGAAGTCACTGTATTATTCACATAAATCAGGTAAAAATATGATGTCCGGAGACCTCTTCACACTATAGATGATAACTATAACATCCTTTGAACCACTTACAGAGCTGATGAATGATAAAAACAGTCACATATAAAGCTCACTTAAACAATGTTGTACTAAGTTGTGTGGATGTTAATATAGTTATCCTACAGTTCTCAGTGTGAACGGGTCTTAAATACTTCTTTAGCCAAACACAGTTAAACAAAACACTTCATTATGTTAAAGCTGCATGCACACAATTGAGTACAGAAAAGAGAAAGACAGAAGGTGAATACATGTTTTCACCTGGGCTCCTAACAGCCAAGGAGAAAGAGTTAGATCCACATCCAAACACAGTTTAATGAGCTTGAAGGCAGTAGTCTACAGTTGCCCCATAACAGCAGGACAATACTTCCCCATTATACACTCACAATGACTGTCCATGCCACTGTCAACATGAGACAAACGGCACTACCCAGCTGACATTATTACAACTTCAGACCTAAAGAAAGAACGCGGAGAGAGAAAACACAGGAGAGCATGAACAAGAGGACAGGCTCACACAATGAGACTCTGAGATAATGAGACAAAGGGAGAGTGTGGCAACGGTTTCTGGGTGAGATTAGGAATTGTAATGGAGAGTGTTGGAGAAGAGATGAATGAAAAGAGGAGATCGGGACAGGAGAGTGTTATTGAGGAATCAGAGGGTGTTAATAAGAGGCAGACGTGTGCGGACGAATGAATCACTCAGGAACAATGAAGTGCTCCAATGATCTGCAAACACTGCAACGCATACAAATATCCGTTATCAATTGTTAGTTGTCCTTCTGTGACACACACACACACACACACACACAGACACACACACACACACACGTTCTTCATCCGGACAAGCTCAACATGATGTTTGTGCAAAGGTCATCCTTTCAGCTCAAGAATATGTCTGTGTGTGTGTGTGTGTGTGTGTGTGTGTGTGTGTGTGTGTGTGTGTGTGTGTGTGTGTGTGTGTGTGTGTGTGTGTGTGAGTGTGTGTTCAGTCTCTGATTAGGACACTTTGCATCATTACAGTTTGCTTCAAGTGTCCTGATTAAAATCTCATTCACTATTTAAAAGTGACAAATGAACTCATAGCTCAGGCTGTGTGTGTGTGTGTGTGTGTGTGTGTGTGTGTGTGTGTTTTGGTGCAGTGTTGTGCTGGGGGGATGCGGATGACCTTGTTAAATGCTGAGTGGGTTTTGTGATTGGTGATCGGTGATCATTAATGTCTGTTAATCTCAGCTGACACAACACTTCAGGAACATTGATGCTGATTTAATCTGTCATACAGTCAACATCATGTGACTTTAAAGTCTAACTAGATGTACATCTCTTTATATAAAGATAAATAAAGATATATAATAAAATAAAAATCTATAAAAAAATTATATAATATAATATAAGATGGTTTTAACTCCTAAATGAACAATCTCTTTGCATATTTGCATTACTTTGATCACAATACAATCCAGGATGAAATGTGCCACTCAAAAAGTGAAAAGATCAGGGAGTGTGCTAAAATGTAGACACTTTTCTGTGTTGATTGCATATTAAAAATATATCCAGAGTCACAGATCCCACAAAGAGCAAAAAAAAAAAAAACATTTTACTTTATTTTAAGGTGTCATTGTTACAGTGTAATTATACATTTAACTACTGAATAATATTAATTAATAACATGTTATACTTACTATAGGATTAGGTTTTGGTTTAGGGTTATTGCATGTAATTGTGCAAACTTTTGTGCTAATACTATAGTAATTACATGTAACATGTAACAAGGCACCTTAAAATTAAATGTTATTACATTATATTTTATTTTATATGATTTTATATTAGATAAACTATATATCTATAATATATATACCTACCTACATTATATTACTCCAGGACTAAACATAAAAATGTGGACCAAATCTTGGATATGATGTAAAAATGTCAATTTCTCCCCTTGCATTGATAAATAAAGAAAGCCAGAACATCTTACCCCAACAGCTAATTATTTAATCATGTTGAACTTTAGTTAACGGTCATCCCAAAACTGTAGCCTGAGAGATATAAGACAGAAGATATAAACTGTAAGATGATTAGAAGTTTGTGTAAGATACTCTGATTCAGACTCGGAGAAGGAAAGGGAACTACAGAAGCAGACAGCACTCCATGAAGTATGTACTAAGCAGCTCTCTCTCTAGTTTTGTGCTGACAGGCAAAAGTGTGCTTTTGAGGAGCCAACACTATATAAGTGCTCTTTCTCTGATCCTCTCCATCTAAAGGCAGGCAAACTTGTCCAGTCACCGTTAGCATAACAAAAGCACAGGATGTGAGTTTAACTGCAGCAGCCCGAGCTATACACTCACCCCAAACTGAAAGATAACATTTCTTACTTTACTGCACCAAATACCACCAACCACCACCATTTTTCATAGATGTAATTACCCCTTGGCGTGAGGGTACAGCATGGTGATTACTGTGATTTACTTGGGATACATACGTCATGAATATCCCACCCTAGTTACACGTGCACATGGATCTAGTTCAGTATTTCCCCACCTTTCTTGTCTTAGGTATCCCAAAGTCCGAAATCAGAAAGGCTCAACCATCCCTTCATCAGGATTATCATTGATATTATTAAAAATCACCATTATAAAATGCACATTGCTTTATAATTTTATTTTCAACATATTTTGTAATGATTTTAACAAGCAAAATAGAAATCCCACTAAATCCCAAGTATTTCCCACAACCCGTTTAAGTATCTTAAAATAACTCTTATATGGCACCCAGTGGTCTAGTCCATAATCTGGTCCTAGTGAGAAAAACCCAGGTCTCACCTGTACTTCTACATGAGCAACATGAGCACAAATGCAAATATTCACAGGCGGTTCTTCAGAATGTTATTATCTCGGGTTGGAATGTGCCATGGGGAGCTCACTGTTCTATTTTAAAAATCTGCATTTAATGTTCCTTCAGGCCATGCAAAGTATTGTACTTTGCATCAAAAATAACATTTCTTTTTTTTTTTAAATACCCATTTGCTGGGTAATCCCTTCCCATCTTTTAACCAGAAAGCCAGAGGGGTCTCGAAGTCAAGTACATGCCGCAAAATCACATTTATTCAAGCACTTTCTATACCTCATGTTTAAAACCATAAAGATAATTATAAATAACTAAACTTAACTTTTTCTCCTCGTTTCTGGATTTCACTTCTACTTTAGATTGCATACTCATGTAGCATATACTTACTATTGTGACTCATAAGGTTAAAATGCTTTGGTCAGTCAAAAGCATCAGAGAAATGAAAAATGTAAACAAATTTGGCAGTTGTCCACTTTATCAAACTCTACAGTCCTCTATGTGGTCAAGGGCCAAAAAAAAGTTAATTTGCAAAAAAATTCCAAATCTTACAAAAAATATGTAAGGGTAAAACATTTTTTATGCATAAAAAACACTTGTATATGAAAAACAGCTTTATACAGCTAACTTGACTTGGAAAAAATACGTGATGATCCCTCAGGAAAGATTAAGATCCACAAAAACGGTTTGATGTGAGTGTGATTTTGTCATCCTGTGATTCCTACATGTTACCTGATTTATTCTGACAGGGTAAATGTCTCATTGGGGTTAAATATGTAACATATGACCCCCGCACAAACACATGGCTTCTAGTGGTGGGGTGTGGGGACAGAAGGGAGCGAAAGACTGGAAACTGCTCATCGTAAATGAGACTCTGACGTTTTTATGTGCATGTGAAGGATCGCAGTGTGTCTCATGTTCGTCTGTGATCATAAATTAACAGGTTGTCAAAAGCGGTACAGAGACATGCAGCGAAATGATCAGGAAGATTACATAGCGACGTGCAGCTCTGGGTCCCAGACAACATAAACTCACTATATCGACACACACTCTTCAGACTAGACGATAGTCAACCTTCAAAGTCTCAAGGATCACATTCACTCACACACACCGTGATATACAGTGGAAATATCCATTCTTAAAGGGACAGTTCACCCAAAAAAATGACTAATTTAATCACCCTCATGTCATTTTGAACAATGTTTCAATTGTTTTTATCCATACAGTGAAAGTCAGTTGGGTTTAAAACAACATAAAACCCCACTGACTTTTAATGTATGGATGTAAAAAAGGAAGAATATTGTCAAACTACCTTCTTTTGTTTTCAACAGAAGAAAGCAAGCCATACAGAATTTCAAATTACATAAGGGTGAGTAAATTATTTGTTTTGTTTGTTAAATGTCATGCCAGCACCAACGAGAATCCAGACCAGTTTTGTTTTTTCGATCAGTTCATACATTCTGAACAGTCAACAATGACACTTAACTGACTCTATATTTTATATGCAACATAAACAGCTTTGTTTTTGAACTCCCATAATCCCAGAGGTCTTTCAAAACCAATCATTCATCAGCAAACATGTCATAACTCAAAGAGATCACTTCTTATGTCCATGTCAATCCTATTTGCTAATGCCACCCTCACTATTTGACTCAACAGACTTAGATTATAGCAGAATTCAGCATATTTTAAGCAAGACAGAAGGTTTGAAGACTGGTTTTAAAGAGTTTTGGGCAACTCACCGGGTCTTTTTTCTAGTTTTCTTCCTCGACTGCCACAAAGCCGGACTTTGGAGATGAGGATGAGGATCTGTTTCTGGCAGAGCGACTTGTTGCTCTTGGGGCAAGGCTTGCGTTTGGTGGAGATCTGTCGGTTGGCCTGGGGGTCCTTGACTTCCCTGCGCTGCCGGATCAGTGAGCTGGCGAGGGCAGCCATTTTTCTGTGCCCCGCTCACCCGTAGGGCGCAGAGGGCGTCAGTGGGCCGCCCACCCGTCCGATCACCCAGGGCCACGGAGGACAGGAGCAGGAGACAGCAGATGTTTGGAGAACAGCGGGGTCTCCCACAATAACCAAGGGGAGAATGCGTCACAACTTGGTATGGAACAAAAAGGGGCTTGGTTTAAGAGGGGTAAGGGCGTGGGGTAAAACAAACTTTATTTGTTTCT